>NW_011189731.1:0-1284 GCF_000146605.3 Meleagris gallopavo | reverse complement strand
ACCTATATCCCGAGACAGACCATGAAAATATTGGCTCAGCTTTCTGCTAAAGAGGGCTTTGAGGAAGCAAAAGTCTTTCTCTGTGTTCTCTCTGTCCTCCGTTACAAAAGCTTTAGTCACCATTTCTTTGAACTGAGGCTAGAAATGCATTGAGGAGCAGTGTAGAATATAGAACAGGTGTGTAGTTATGTTGACCTGTCCCAAACAAGAGGAATCTGCTCGATCCTTCAAATGCATTGCTTTGTCTCCATGTGACTGAGTTATGAGAGAAGAGCTGCAGAAAGTTCTGTGTGTAAAAGCAAGAGATGACAATGGCTCCACTCTGGATCAGAGCTGAGCTAGGTGCACAAATGGATCGACCCCAACAAAGCTGCAAAGTCATTCTCAGTTGCTTCTTCCTGCAGCCGAGGATTTAGACAGCCCTCCAGCTGTGGGGCCAGGACAAATCACACCTGTGATTGTTTTACCAACTTTATGCTTCCAGATGAAGAGCCCATGCTTCCATTAGGCTCCGTGAAAACATGCAGGCTCTATGAAAATGGCTGCCTCCATTGACATTAGATACCAGATACAATGTTAGGTATTTCTGCTATGTATTTGAGGATAGGCAAAAAGATAGAGAAATCAGAATGCAAAGACGTCTTCACCTGCAGCTATTCTGTCAGAAAACGATGCATGTCTTTCTTGTTTTAGGTGGCAATGATAAGTCATGATGAATGTGCTCCCTTTGATGACAGGATAGCCTGCTGAGTACATCACTTGGAAATGAGAGACTGGGTTAAACTCTTCTAAACCTCAGAGGCTTAATACTTTACCTCCAGGAGAACGAACAAGCCACTTACTTCTTGCTGACCTTGAAAGCCTGACCTCTGTTTATAGGCCACCATCAACATTTTCACTGCAGTGTTTTTATGTTTCCACAGACATAACTTGGCAAGCTGTAAAGCTGGCTTTGTTGGAAATATTGCAATGTTCGGCACACAAATACTTTGGCCAATCTAAAGAGGAAAAAAAAAAACAGGCAGTCAAAATGGCTTGAAATTTAGGGAGACAAATACCATGGTTGTTGCAGTAGGAATGAGTAATCATGCAAAAAGTATTAGATGGGTCCATAAATTTGAATATTTTGAGCATCAACAGCTTGTTTATTTATTGTCTGATCGTGGTTCCAGTTTCTCTGTTTAATTACCGCCATCATATTAATTCAATGAGAATGCTCTTTGGGACTGAAGTTTTCATGGAAATATTTGCTATTGTTCTCAGGTATAGTTTGTTCCCTATGGG
>NW_011189730.1:0-489 GCF_000146605.3 Meleagris gallopavo | reverse complement strand
CCCTTTCCACCGATGGGAGAAGCACGGCAAAGCAGCAGACTCACCAGCGCTATTCGGCTTGAGGCTGATCCGCCCTGCTGCCAGTAGCGCTGGCTCTGCCCTCACCCCGTTACCAGCCCGTTACCAGCTGTCCCCGCACTTAGCACTCTCTTCACAGTATTAACAACCTTTACGGTTTCTCCCCGTTAAAACCCATGTGATTCACACACCTCCTCTCCGTCTCTCATGGGCGGCGATGCATCGTTGCTTTTCCTAGGCAGGGGCTGTGTGGATGCAGAGCCGTTGCCCAGGCAACGCCCACGCCGCGTCAACCGCCCTCATGAGACCTGCCGGGCTGCTCTGTTAATCTCAGGGTTCCCTGGATGAAGGAGCCGACCGAAACACACCTGTACCTCGCTATCAGTCGCTGCGGTTCTGGCCGGGACAGCTCCGAAGCTGCTAACATCGGCGATCAAGGGCTAACCATGGCGATCAAGGGTTTCTTCAGCG
>NW_011189729.1:0-714 GCF_000146605.3 Meleagris gallopavo | reverse complement strand
CCAGCGCTATTCGGCTTGAGGTTGATCCGCCCTGCTGCCAGTAGCGCTGGCTCTGCCCTCACCCGTTACCCTAGCCCGTTATCAGCTGTCCCCGCACTTAGCACTCTCTTCACAGTATTAACAACCTTTACGGTTTCTCCCCGTTAAAACCCATGTGATTCACACACCTCCTCTCCGTCTCTGATGGGCGGCGATGCATCGTTGCTTTTCCTAGGCAGGGGCTGTGCGGATGCAGAGCCGTTGCCCAGGCAACGCCCACGCCGCGTCAACCGCCCTCATGAGACCTGCCGGGCTGCTCTGTTAATCTCAGGGTTCCCTGGATGAAGGAGCCGACCGAAACACACCTGTACCTCGCTATCAGTCGCTGCGGTTCTGGCCGGGACAGCTCCGAAGCTGCTAACATCGGCGATCAAGGGCTAACCATGGCGATCAAGGGTTTCTTCAGCGCTTGCGCCCGTTTAAATCTCCCGCCATTGCCCAGGCGACGCCAACGCCGCTGCTGTTTCCTCGGCGATCACTGGTGTCCTTCTTTGGAAGAACAGTTCACAGTTTCCTCCAAAATGAGGGGAAAAAAAAAAATCACTAAAAATTACTGTGCTCTCAGAAAGATAAGAAGAAAATTGAATGGGCATCAGCAGCCAGTCTTGAAAGCATCAGTAATTTAAAAATCCACCAACATCAGTGTTTGAGGAGACTGCCAAGGCACAAATTGAT
>NW_011189728.1:0-611 GCF_000146605.3 Meleagris gallopavo | reverse complement strand
TGGCCGGGACAGCTCCGAAGCTGCTAACATCGGCGATCAAGGGCTAACCATGGCGATCAAGGGTTTCTTCAGCGCTTGCGCCCGTTTAAATCTCCCGCCATTGCCCAGGCGACGCCAACGCCGCTGCTGTTTCCTCGGCGATCACTGGTGTCCTTCTTTGGAAGGACAGTTCACAGTTTCCTCCAAAATGAGGGGAAAAAAAAATCACTAAAAATTACTGTGCTCTCAGAAAGATAAGAAGAAAATTGAATGGGCATCAGCAGCCAGTCTTGAAAGCATCAGTAATTTAAAAATCCACCAACATCAGTGTTTGAGGAGACTGCCAAGGCACAATGGATGAACAAACACTTTAGACAGCTTGATAGCTAGACTTGTGACAGCACTGACAGTCCAAGGACTGAAACATGAAGGAATGAGATAGATATTACCTGGCACTTAATAAAACTTACCAGAACTAAAACGCACTTCCCTCCTTTGTTGCTTAACGGGATTACAAACTCCCTCGGATTTTTTCTACGGCACATGATGTGCTTCTTATCCTGAACTGGGGGCCAGAATCTGCCAAGGCTTTCCTTCTGTGAATGCACATTGTAATAGAAAGTAAGACTAGA
>NW_011189727.1:0-826 GCF_000146605.3 Meleagris gallopavo | reverse complement strand
TGTTAGGTCTTGGGTGGCACTGCAGTTTCTTATGCTCACCCTCCAGCAGCTCACAGCTTAGTCTTCTGAAGTCTGAAATGGCATTCAGTTCTCTGCAGGGATGATGCACTGTTGTTTACACAGGGCAAGACTGAATAGTGTGATACATATGAAAATGAAATGAAAATGGTCTCTGATATGCCTGTCACCTCAGCCTTCAGGAGGTCCTGCAGTCTCTACTAGCGTGGATAAGTAAAGGAACATGAGAAACACACACGTAAGAGGGTTAAAACTCTCAGAGGCTTGAAACTCTTAACACCTGGCTACTTTATGCAAATTTTTATTCCAGCTCTTAATGAAGAATAATTGTTGACACCTGCAAGATATGTGGTCAGAACAAAACTCCTGAAAAAAATACTTGTTCTATTCCTCAGTTTCATTATTTTTGCTGCCACCTCCATGTGGGCCATAGAGTAAATCTGGTTAACAGGAATGTAGACTAGGTCAGAGCATTGAAGAAATGTTTTATTTTCATATTTAACTCCAAACTCACTCCCAGGAGTAATTTCAGGTTTATAGTCTTATGAGAGCTATTATAGAAAAAAACAGGGCAAGGTAAGATTTCTCGTGTTTTACATTATTTGAATAAATGTAAAGATATAGATTTAGTTGACTGACAGAGTAAATTACTCTTTTCTCAGTCTCAGTATGCAATGCCCACTGTTCTCAATAATGACTGTTAATGGATATTTTTCAAGTATTTGACCCAACAGTTTAACATGTTGTTTGTCTGGCACTAGAAGATGCCTCTTCTTCAGTCTTTGTACTTTGCAAATTCTCTTATTTA
>NW_011189726.1:0-591 GCF_000146605.3 Meleagris gallopavo | reverse complement strand
TTAACAGGAATGTAGACTAGGTCAGAGCATTGAAGAAATGTTTTGTTTTCATATTTAACTCCAAACTCACTCCCAGGAGTAATTTCAGGTTTATAGTCTTATGAGAGCTATTATAGAAAAAAACAGGGCAAGGTAAGATTTCTCGTGTTTTACATTATTTGAATAAATGTAAAGATATAGATTTAGTTGACTGACAGAGTAAATTACTCTTTTCTCAGTCTCAGTATGCAATGCCCACTGTTCTCAATAATGACTGTTAATGGATATTTTTCAAGTATTTGACCCAACAGTTTAACATGTTGTTTGTCTGGCACTAGAAGATGCCTCTTCTTCAGTCTTTGTACTTTGCAAATTCTCTTATTTACTCCTGCATTCCAGACTGTCTGTAGTCATACTGCAGTAACAACCACATTTGCATACTGGATTATGTACAGAAGAGTGTACCAGAGTGTGTTTTGTTCAGATTTGTAAGCCAGAATTATTTTCTTATTCTAAATATACCAAAAATATTGGTACATAATTCTCCACTCAGAAGCTCCAGTCATTCAGTAGCTAACTGATTTGCATGGGGAATCACAGAAAGCTATTCAA
>NW_011189725.1:0-431 GCF_000146605.3 Meleagris gallopavo | reverse complement strand
TGGGTGTGCGAGGGGATCCTGGGTGTGCAAGGGAAACCTGGGTGTGCAAGGGGGGAATTGGGTGTGTATGGAGAAGTGGGTGTGCAAGGGGAACCTGGGTGTGCAAGGAGGGAATGTGGGTGTGCAAGGGGGGAATGTGGGTGTGCAAGGAGGGAATGTGGGTGTGTATGGAGAACTGGGTGTGCAAGGGGGGAATTGGGTGTGTATGGAGAAGTGGGTGTGCAAGGGGGAATTGGGTGTGTATGGAGAGGTGGGTGTGCAAGGGGAACCTGGGTGTGTATGGAGAAGTGGGTGTGCAAGGGGGGAATGTGGGTGTGCAAGGGGGGAATGTGGGTGTGTATGGAGAAGTGGGTGTGCAAGGGGGGAACGTGGGTGTGTATGGAGAAGTGGGTGTGCAAGGGGAACTTGGGTGTGTATGGAGAAGTGGGTGT
>NW_011189724.1:0-367 GCF_000146605.3 Meleagris gallopavo | reverse complement strand
GTGAGGTGAGGTCTTGGGAAGGAACGGGATGGGGGCTTTGGGAAGGAATGAGGTGAGGTGAGGTCTTGGGAAGGAACGGGATGGGGGCTTTGGGAAGGAGTGAGGTCTTGGGAAGGAACGGGATGGGGGCTTTGGGAAGGAGTGAGGTGAGGTCTTGGGAAGGAGTGGGATGGGGGCTTTGGGAAGGAGTGAGGTGAGGTCTTGGGAAGGAACGGGATGGGGGCTTTGGGAAGGAGTGAGGTGAGGTGAGGTCTTGGAAAGGAACGGGATGCGGGCTTTGGGAAGGAATGAGGTGAGGTGAGGTCTTGGGAAGGAACGGGATGGGGGCTTTGGGAAGGAATGAGGTGAGGTGAGGTCTTGGGAAGGA
>NW_011189723.1:0-802 GCF_000146605.3 Meleagris gallopavo | reverse complement strand
TAAAGAAGAAAAAAAAAGGAAGTTCCTTTTTTTATTCTCTGTGTGTGTGTGTGTGTGTTTGTGATGACAGAGATTGTTTAAGGTAGCTGTTAGAAAGTTTATCTCTTCTGCCCTTCTATCAGAGGATTTCCTTGGTTGAGGAAAAAACAGAACAAACAGTGACCATGGAGAAATGAAATAGTAAACTTGTGACGAGTCAGAGTTCCCATTTTTGAAAAGCTGCAAATGGGTGACGTTATTCTTAAGAGTCCTACAGAAAGGTCTGTGAAATGATGTGTCTAACCTTTTAATGCCAATCTGTAGCTTTGTCATGTCTTTTTATAAGAAGACAGTTGTGTCATCTTTTACGGTCTGAAATTCTTAGCCTGTTGGCTAAGAACCTGCTGGACAAAACTGACTTGGTGAGTTTTATTCTGTGTTTATGCTTTGAGCTTTGTCTTTCTGCTTGTGTGTCTTCAGAGTGCCTGGAAAGCTGTGCAGAGGAAAAGGATCTGGAGGTGTCAGTTGACAGCTGAACACAAACCAGCGGTGTGCCCAGGTGGCCCAGAAACACTGCTGCCAGCAGAAGCATCCCTCTGTACTCAGCTCTGGTGAGTCCACACCTTGAATACTGTGTTCAGTTTTCAGGCCAGCACTACAAGAAAGATATTAAGGCCTTGGAGCGTGTCCAGAGAAGGGCAAGAAAGCAGGTGAGGGGCCTGGAGCACAAGTCCAGAGGGCAGGGGGGCAGCTAAAGGAACTGGGATTGTTCATTCTGGAGAAGGGGAGGCTCGAGGGGAGACCGTCACTGCTGTCTACAAGT
>NW_011189722.1:0-467 GCF_000146605.3 Meleagris gallopavo | reverse complement strand
GTAGCAAGGTCTGTCAGTATTCCTGCTGCAGCTCAGGTGCTCAGGAGCACTTAGCTCCATGCTATGGGGTGTGGGAGCATCCTCAGCCCTCTTCAAAGATTCTGTACCCTTGATGCTCTGTTAAGAGGGAAATAGTCCCATATCTGTGAAAGCCCCAAGGCCAAATGCTCAAGGACAAGGATGAGGGCTATTACACTTTGCAGAACCCTGAACATCTTTGAGGTTCTGGGCCAAGTGAGCCCTGTGCCACACTCACAGCACTTTCCTGGAGGGCTGTGAAGAGAATGGCCAAATCTCTGGCCAGATATGAAGGCTCTGTGCATTGAGATAGCTTGCACAAATATCTGAGCTACTGGCTACTCACCCAAATCAAGTTCCTAATTTCCCATGGCTCCTGGTAATCCGTTAGCAGCAGATTTCCATGTGTGAGATGAAAATGGGCTCTGACAGGCGGCTGGCATTCACAC
>NW_011189721.1:0-569 GCF_000146605.3 Meleagris gallopavo | reverse complement strand
CCTTCCTGGGGCAGTGGGATGGAGGTTTGTGTGATGTCAAATGAAAGAGCAGGGGACAGCAGCTGCCAGACTCTGCATGGGGTGCAAGGATGCCGTGAGGCCCAAGTCCCATGTGGGCAGTGTGTCTCATCCCAGGATGTGGGATGTGAGAAGGGCCCAGTCTGAACAAGCAGTCAATCCCAATGAAACTCTTAACGTCAGCTCTCACAGTGCCGGTGCCCTCCTTCGGACAGTTGCCTCTAGTTTTATGTCCCTTATGTTCTGTGGTGCCCAAAAGTGCACCCAGTGCTCCAGGTGGTGCTTCTTACCCTTCTTTGGGTAAGACACTGGCTAGAGGGCCATGTACAGTGATTTAAGTCCAACTGGCGTCCCCTTACAAGTGGGGACCCCCAGGGGTTGGTACTGGGGCCCATCTAGTTTTACTATCTTTATTGATGACCTAGATGAAGGGATTGAGTGTACCCTCAATAAGTTTGCAGGTGACAACCAAGCTGGGAGGTGGTGTCGATCTGCCTGAGGGTAGGGAGGCCCTTCAGAAGGATCTAGATAAGGTGGATCGCTGGGCTGAG
>NW_011189720.1:0-641 GCF_000146605.3 Meleagris gallopavo | reverse complement strand
TGCCCCTGGCCCTGTGTGCAGACATTGGTGGTGAGGGGCTGGAGCGCAGCCTGGCAAAAAGGGATCTGGGTTGATGGCAAATGGAATCTGAGCCGGCAGTGCGCCCTGGCAGTCAGAAGGGTCAACCATACCCCGGGGTGCGTCAGGCCCAGCACTGCCAGGCGAGGGAAGCGGCTGTCCCGCTCTGCTCTGCGCTGTGCGGCCTCACCTCCAGCGCTGGGTGCAGGTTTGGGTGCCACTACATAAGCTGCTATTTGAGAGTGTCCAAAGGAGGGCTACAGAGGTGGAGAAGGATCTGAGGGCACAGTGTTTGAGGAGCAGCTGAGGTTCCTGGGTGTGCTCAGCCCAGAGCAGGGCAGGTTGAGGGCAACACTCATGGCGGCTGCAGGTCCTCACAGGGAGCGGAGGGCAGCGCTGAGCTGTGCTGCCTGGTGACAGCGACAGGGCCCGAGGGAACGGCATGGAGCTGTGCCAGGGGAGGGGCAGCTGGGGGTTGGGAAAGGGTCTGCACAAGAAAGAGGTGGGTATGGTAGGGCTTCCCAGAGCAGTGGGCACGGCCCCGAGCTGCTGCAGATGAAGGACTGTCTGCATTTGGGTGGTCCTCTGTGGAGCGAGGGGTTGGACTTGATGATCCTTGTGGG
>NW_011189719.1:0-505 GCF_000146605.3 Meleagris gallopavo | reverse complement strand
GTGGATGATGCTAAGCTGGGAGGAGTGTTGACCTCCTTGAGGATAGAGAGGCCTTGCACTGAGATCTGGACAAAATGAGGGTGGTCCCCATCTGCACAAGAAGAGCGAGCGCTGGGTTCTGCACCTGGGATGGGGTGCCCCTGGCTCTGTGTGCAGACATTGGTGGTGAGGGGCTGGAGCGCAGCCTGGCAAAAAGGGATCTGGGTTGATGGCAAATGGAATCTGAGCCGGCAGTGCGCCCTGGCAGTCAGAAGGGTCAACCATACCCCGGGGTGCGTCAGGCCCAGCACTGCCAGGCGAGGGAAGCGGCTGTCCCGCTCTGCTCTGCACTGTGCGGCCTCACCTCCAGCGCTGGGTGTAGGCTTGGGTGCCACTACATAAACTGCTATTTGAGTGTCCAAAGGAGGGCTACAGAGGTGGAGAAGGATCTGAGGGCACAGTGTTTGAGGAGCAGCTGAGGTTCCTGGGTGTGCTCAGCCCAGAGCAGGGCAGGTTGAGGGCAGCA
>NW_011189718.1:0-479 GCF_000146605.3 Meleagris gallopavo | reverse complement strand
CTGGACAAATGAGGGTGGTCCCCATCTGCACAAAGAAGAGCGAGCGCTGGGTTCTGCACCTGGGATGGGGTGCCCCTGGCTCTGTGTGCAGACATTGGTGGTGAGGGGCTGGAGCGCAGCCTGGCAAAAAGGGATCTGGGTTGATGGCAAATGGAATCTGAGCCGGCAGTGCGCCCTGGCAGTCAGAAGGGTCAACCATACCCCGGGGTGCGTCAGGCCCAGCACTGCCAGGCGAGGGAAGCGGCTGTCCCGCTCTGCTCTGCACTGTGCGGCCTCACCTCCAGCGCTGGGTGTAGGCTTGGGTGCCACTACATAAACTGCTATTTGAGTGTCCAAAGGAGGGCTACAGAGGTGGAGAAGGATCTGAGGGCACAGTGTTTGAGGAGCAGCTGAGGTTCCTGGGTGTGCTCAGCCCAGAGCAGGGCAGGTTGAGGGCAGCACTCATGGCGGCTGCAGCTCCTCACAGGGAGCGGAGGGCA
>NW_011189717.1:0-441 GCF_000146605.3 Meleagris gallopavo | reverse complement strand
AGCAATTCAGTACAAGTCTCCACAGTTTTCGCACTATTCTTTTTTTTTTTCTCTCTCTCTGTGTTTGTGTGTGTGTGTGTGTGTGTGTGTGTGTAAAGCAGGAATTATGTACTTAGAAGAACACGTCTGAAAGTTATATGTTGTTGTGTACTCTTCTGAGGCCCTGTGCAAGCTTCCCAGTTTGGAGTCTGGAGGGAGAGGGGCAAAAGCTCAAAGGGCAGCCTCTTCTCCTTGTGATGAATCTCATGATAGTGGATAATGCTTCTTGCAGTCATGCAGAAGCCTAAGAGTCTCATTTGCTCTAATAAATAAAGGAGCAGAAAACACAACAACTGCTACTTCTACAGTGTTGTACGGAGGAAAGTAAAGGCAAAATCTAA
Organism: Meleagris gallopavo; assembly: GCF_000146605.3. NCBI lineage: Eukaryota > Metazoa > Chordata > Aves > Galliformes > Phasianidae > Meleagris > Meleagris gallopavo. Next base: position 61 of record NW_011189717.1, on the reverse strand, counting down.
GGCAGCCTGATGATAAGTAAATTCAGTATCTTATAAAAGCAGACAAATTAGATTGAACAAA
>NW_011189716.1:0-365 GCF_000146605.3 Meleagris gallopavo | reverse complement strand
GCAGGTATTTCATCTCTTGCCAGGCGGCCCTCCCTGGGGGCTGCTGTACAGGGCTCTGCCTTTTAAGTCATTGCTGCCTCAGCAGCCAACCAACTTGCAGTGTCTTTTTCCTGCTTTTGTTTCCTTTCTGATCGAGGTGTGAGAAAGTCCTAGGACTTCCAGCTGAAGTTGCAGATGCAGACGCACCACTGTGATTTTTCAGCGATGACTTCTGCACTGGGAACCCAGAGCAACTGGGGAGGGAACAAAGCGGACACTGAGGGTGACACTGGGGCCCCAGAGCCACTTGGCCAGGGACCGAGGGAACATGGGGGCACAGAACCACCAAGGAGGGGACAACGAAGGGGACACGGGGTGCACCAAAA
>NW_011189715.1:0-628 GCF_000146605.3 Meleagris gallopavo | reverse complement strand
GCACAGATCAGCAGCACGGCCGCTCTCTTACTCTGTAGAGATCACTGCCACTTGCAGTGCTTTGAAGTTGAAGGGGGGGAAGTTGTCTAAGGGATCCCATTTATGATCTTTCTGGTTCTCTTTCTTATTTCCTCCCTTTTTTGGTCCGGACCTTTTCTCACTAATAACAGACTGGCTTCTTGAATCCAGCAAGCAGCGTAGTCTGATTCCTCCTTTGAAAAGGGGGTTTTATTCTTTACATACGAATTCAGAATCTGACACACCCAACCTTTGTCAGATCCATATTCTGGCCAGAATATTTATTTTCCCTGTATTGGCTCTCTAGGCCATATCTGTATACAATATTTAAGCATCTTTTTCTTATCCTTGTCCCTGGTCTTGGGATCGTCTTTCCAATTCTGAAACATTTTCGTAAGGGGCTTCTTTAGGCACAAACCAGGGGACCTTTTTTCCCCTGCTCTCGGGAGCTCCTATTCCCCCATCCCTCCGGACTGCTACTGTGAACTACCCAGCCCACAGGTCACCACACTCCGACTCTCGGATTTAGGGCCAATCCCTCCGGAGTACCTTACTCCGATTCTCGGATTCAAATAGGGGTGCACTGCTGCCACTTCGTCAAGTGTACAGG
>NW_011189714.1:0-1235 GCF_000146605.3 Meleagris gallopavo | reverse complement strand
GAGGGTTTTATTCTTTACATACGAATTCAGAATCTGACACACCCAACCTTTGTCAGATCCATATTCTGGCCAGAATATTTATTTTCCCTGTATTGGCTCTCTAGGCCATATCTGTATACAATATTTAAGCATCTTTTCTTATCCTTGTCCCTGGTCTTGGGATCGTCTTTCCAATTCTGAAACATTTTCGTAAGGGGCTTCTTTAGGCACAAACCAGGGGACCTTTTTCCCCTGCTCTCGGGAGCTCCTATTCCCCATCCCTCCGGAGTGCTACTGTGAACTACCCAGCCCACAGATCACCACACTCCGACTCTCGGATTTAGGGCCAATCCCTCCGGAGTACCTTACTCCGATTCTCGGATTCAAATAGGGGTGCACTGCTGCCACTTCGTCAAGTGTACAGGGTACCGTACACCAACAGCTCCCTCCCGAGACTCTTCCTTCCACCAACACAGCCGCTTCGTCCATCCCTGGCCGTGCCCCTCGCGGGACAACGGAACCGCAGGTCGGGACTCCGCAGTCGCTTCGCACTGAAGTGCGTCTCACACATACACACACTCAAGAGTCTCAACCGACCCCCAAGGCAAGAATTAAACTCTCTTACCTTGGTCCGTGCACGAAGTTACCGGGTCGCAATGGCCTACCTGCCCCTTGGCTTTTACAGAGCCCGTCCTTTATCTAACAGTCTCGGTTTCTTATCGGCCGTCCCAAGGAGTCACCTCACCACCCAGACAGGACCGTTGAAATCAGCGGGGTGCACCTATCCTGTCCAGGGCAGTAGGGAGACACCCAAAGAGGCAATAATAATCCTGGACGAGCCCCCAAATTGTTGGAAATATCCAAATAATTTTGTCAGGACGGTATCTCTGATAAAAGCAGATTTTATTCGCGATTGCAATGGCGGGCGTCCCGCAAGCAGGAGCGCACCTATGGACACAACATGACAGCCTTTATACCCTGTCTTCTCCCCCTTGCCTCCCCCCCTCTCCCCTGTTTCCCCACTGGCTGGGTACTCCAGGTTCACAATCTTATCAGAGGATTTACATTTGTTATTTACTTGATAATTTGTTTTGTTATCTGGTGTCAGTCAGTCGCCATCCTGTTGTTTACAAGATGTCTCAGTGCTCTTCTTGTCGTATTGATATGGTGATTTGCTTCCAAGTCTTCGTTAAACAAGGATCACCGTGGTGGGGGATGATGTCAGGCCTTCCGATGTCTCTTCAGGTGCTTCCTCG
>NW_011189713.1:0-382 GCF_000146605.3 Meleagris gallopavo | reverse complement strand
CAGCTTTGGTTTTGTATCATGGGGCAGAGAAGCCCTCAGCAGAACATTAAATCTGTTCATCGAAAATGGTGATGTCAGTGTCTGGTGGTGGCTTGAACCACACGGGGCTGTGCCCAGGGCTGCTCCCAGAGAGCTTCCCTTCCTGAGCCCTCAGCCAAGGCAGTGGTACTGGGACAATGGTATTGGGACAATGGCACCGGGACGAGGCCTCATGGGATGGGGCTGGAGGAAAATCACAGAATCACAGAATCACAGAATTGTAGGGGTTGGAAGGGACCTCTAGAGATCATCGAGGCCAACCCCCCTGCCAAAGCAGGTTCCCTACACCAGGTCGCACAGGTAGCGTCCAGGCGAGACTTGAATATCTCCACAAGGAGACCCC
>NW_011189712.1:0-398 GCF_000146605.3 Meleagris gallopavo | reverse complement strand
TCCCGGGGAGGACGGGCTCCTCTGCTTGCATCAGCAGCTCCTTCTGCCACGAACTAAGGGTGTAATTTTTGTTACAGAAATAGAGACTTGTGCATGCCCCCTCCTGCTTCCTACAGAAAGAGAGAAAAGCGCAGCTGGGACCGGTGAGTCACGCTGCAGGAGCCCAATGGAAGGCGACCAGCGTGCACCCATTTCTAGGATGGAAACAGAGAGAAGGGATGAGGAACCTGGGCTCCAAGCAAGAGTGATGATTATCCCATTAAAGGAAGCCCGGAGCCAAGCAGAGTGCTGACCTCCACTGGATCAGCACATAGGGGAGATGAACTTCTGCTTTTCACAGCAGATCCCAGAGCCAAAATAATTTGGAGTTCACAAGGAAATACCAAAAGAACACAGGG
>NW_011189711.1:0-598 GCF_000146605.3 Meleagris gallopavo | reverse complement strand
GCACGAAGCTTTGGGGAGCCTGAGGAGTATTTTCAGGTCTGTGATTGAGCAGCTGCCATCCCAGTGTCCTCACAGTGTGTGCTGTTCCTGTGCTGGGTGCTCCTGGGGCTCCCTGTCCCAAAGGCATGAGAGCAGCAGATCCCCATCACCGTGCATGGACACAATGCCCAACAGACTCACCTTAATTAGGCAGCAATCGATTTTTCTCAATTACAGTGTGCAAAAAGAAAGTTTTCAGCAATGAAAAACGAGAGGACAGATCTTCCTTGGCACTTTTTATGTCACAGAAATAGAATTTCATTGACATGGTGCAGAATAGAGACTCCAACACCTGTAGGGCGGATTGCCAGATGGAGTCATGCTTAGGGGTTCTGCTTTGTGGGGTGCTGCTTTGTGGGGTTCCACTGAGGCACAGGAGGACTGTTAAGTTCCCAGTGAAACACAGCACTGGCTGCCCTGACTCACAGCAAACAGCCAGTTCGGGTGGTGCCATCCATCACCTTCAGGAGACACTGAGTATTTCCTGTATTTTTTCTAACACCATCCTCTGGCATCACAAATACAATCTCTCATCTCTTCTCCCCACCTCAGTCTGAAG
>NW_011189710.1:0-483 GCF_000146605.3 Meleagris gallopavo | reverse complement strand
AATTGGTAACAATAATTAGGGGATGTGCGTTTCTCACCCAGGTCCCCATGCCTAGGCCTACCTATCAGAATGGACTCAATGTTAGGTTCATGACAGGCCCCTGCTCTGGACTACAAGTGGATTTGCTATGGGATACCTTGAACTATGCATTTGTTGTTGGGGTATTTTGCTAGAGATCCCTGTCTACCTGAGGCCTTCTGAGGGTAAGCAGCTTTTTTCCTTTGTTTCTGCATCAATGGCTGCTGCACTGAGTTTATCCTCACTTGCTGCAGCCTGGGACTCTGCTGTCATTGCTGTGTTTTCTGTCACATTACAGCATTACACTGACAAACGACATCTAACATGGAAGTGTGCATGAAGCAAAGGTGTGTGAATGAATTCTTCCATGCAGAAAAAAAATGGCAACTACTGACATTCATCAACACTTGCTGAACATTTATGGAGACCAAACAGTGGTTGTGAGTACAGAGAGGTGGTGCATGG
>NW_011189709.1:0-348 GCF_000146605.3 Meleagris gallopavo | reverse complement strand
AAAAAAACAACCCCAAACCATGAAGAAAATAAGCTTCTACAATAACTGGGATTACTAAAGAAGAGGATAAAGTGGGTTTTTTCTTTTTTTTTTCTTTTGGATATAACTCTTAAAAAGAGGTCTGCAACTGATACATTTTATTTATGCTAAAAAAATTGGGAAAAAAAGCATGATTGCTGGTGCATGGGTAGCTTTACTCAAACTGAGAGAAGGAAAAAGGATCTAATAATAAAGTAATGCTCATCCTTACATTTTCCAAGAAGGGAAAGATGCACGCTAGTGTTAAACTTGATAACACAAGAATGGAGGTGAGGCCACAGCATAGGATCAGACCACTTCATTTGACAA
>NW_011189708.1:0-1611 GCF_000146605.3 Meleagris gallopavo | reverse complement strand
GGTGACCCAAACCTGTCCCCATCTCCGTGTTCCTACATCCCAATCCCATGTGGGATGTCCCAGGACCGTCCCCGTCCCCATCTCCCTGTCCCAGCAAGGTGACCCAAACCTGTCCCCATCTCCGTGTTCCTACATCCCAATCCCATGTGGGATGTCCCAGGACCGTCCCCATCTCCCTGTCCCAGCAAGGTGACCCAAACCTGTCCCCATCTCCATGTCCCTACTTCCCCATCCCATGTGGGATGTCCCAGGACCGTCCCCGTCCCCATCTCCCATCTCCCTGCAAGGTGACCCAGAGCTGTCCCCATTTCCATGTCCCTACATCCCCATTCTATGTTGGATGTCCCAGTTCCATCTCCATCTCCCTGTCCCAACAAGGTGACCCAAAGTTGTCCCCATCTCCATGTTCCTTCTTTCCCATTGTATGCAGGATGTCCCAGTCCCATCCCCATCTCCCTGTCCCAAGCAGGGTGACCCAAACCTGTCCCCATCTCCGTGTTCCTACATCCCTATCCCAGGTGGGATGTCCCAGGACCGTCCCCACCTCCCTGTCCCAGCAAGGTGACCCAGAGCTGTCCCCATCAACATCCTCCTTCATCCCCATTCTATGCAGGATGTCTCAGTTCCATCCCCACCTCCCTGTCCCAGCAAGGTGACACAAAGCTGTCCCCATCTCTGTGTCCCCTCATCCCCATCCCATGTGGGATGTCCCAGGACCGTCCCCATCTCCCTGTCCCAGGCAGGACATCCCAGATCTGTTCCCATCCCCATGTCCCTACTTCCCCATCCCATGTGGGATGTCCCAGTTCCGTCCCCATCTCCCTGTCCCAGCAAGGTGACCCAGAGCTGTCCCCATCTCCATGTCCCTCCATCCCCATCCTACGTTGGATGTCCCAGTTCCGTCCCCATCTCCCCACCCAAGCAAGAAATCCCCAAACTTTCCCCATCTCCGTGTCCCCACCTCCCCATCCTATGCTGGACATCCCCGGGCTGTTTCCCACCTCCCCACCCGGCCCAGGTGGGATGTCCCGCATCCCCAGGCTGACCCCAAATATCACCAGGTGAGATCGCCATCCGTGTTTTCCGTGCCTGCACGGAGCTGGGGCTGCGCACGGTGGCCGTTTACTCGGAGCAGGACACGGGGCAGATGCACCGCCAGAAAGCGGACGAGGCTTATCTGGTGGGGAGGGGGCTGCCCCCTGTCCAAGCCTACCTGCACGTCCCTGACATCATCCGTGTGGCCAGGGTGGGAAAGGGGGCAGCTGGGACCCTGTGGTGGTTTGGGGTGGGGGACCTGGGGTCTGTGGGGAAGGGAGTAACTGGGACCCCTGTGGTGGTTTGGGGTGGGGGATATTTGGGGTCTGTGGGGATGGGGGGCAGCTGGGACCCCTGTGATGGTTTGGGGAGGGGGATATTTGGGGTCTGTGGGAGAGGGGGCAGCTGGGACCCCTGTGGTGGTTTGGGGTGGGGGATATTTGGGGTCTGTGGGGAAGGGAGTAACTGGGACCCCTGTGGTGGTTTGGGGTGGGGGATATTTGGGGTCTGTGGGATGGGGGGCAGCTGGGACCCCTGTGGTGGTTTGGGGAGGGGGATATTTGGGGTCTGTGGGAG
>NW_011189707.1:0-717 GCF_000146605.3 Meleagris gallopavo | reverse complement strand
TATCAGGGTGTTCTGAATCCTCCATATTCTGTTAATATGGAGGATTTTTGAGAGAAACAAGACGCATCGTGAATTTGGGCTTCTTAGTTGGGAGACCCAATTCCTGTGCTTTGCTTTCAGCAGCTGATGCTAAAATGCTTTTCAGGTTGCAGCTGTTTGAGTAACTTTTTTATTCTGAGCTCTGCAATGCCTTTCCCTGTGCCAGGTTAAACTGAAGGAATCTCACTAGCATTTTATTTCTGCAAGCACTTTATTTCTAAAGTTTCAGACTTTAGGCAGAAATAGACTTCCTCTAAATAAGCTGGTAGAATTGCTTCCTGAACATGGACGTGCACTCTAGCTGGCAGACAGACTCAGCTGAGAGCCTTTTACTTAGCAAAGAACACCACAGGAGTACTATCTGTACTTTGCCTCCTCTTAGCTCCCCGGCATATCTGTGTCTCTTGAATGGTTTCCCTTCTTCCTGTCTCTTTATTCAGACCAGCACAAGAGCAGGCTTCTGCTTACCTTCAGAGAGAGGATCAGTACTGCTTGATCTAAAGCATCAGGCTCTTATTATGTTTTCTTCCTTTGGGTTTCTGCTCAGACTTTCCTGAATGAAACTGGCTTTGATAATATTGCAGGGTATGGAGAGGAGCATATTGAGACTGTAGAGAAGCACCTAATGCTAAGTGTAAGAATAGATGCTTCTTGTAACACTGTGCCTGAACTCTTCCT
>NW_011189706.1:0-776 GCF_000146605.3 Meleagris gallopavo | reverse complement strand
GACTGGTTTGCTGTTTGCAAACTGGACCTGCTTTTTGTGAATGGATTCATTCACCATCTGCCTGAAAGAGCCATTTTAGCCAATGGTCTGCCTGCGAGCGCGTCCTCCCCACCAGCTGTGATTTGCTCTTCCTCGCTCTGCCTCTCGGATTGGGCTCCTGGGTGCCACGTGATGGGCTCCCTTCTCCTTGACAGCACATCTGACATTTTTAAGCAGAATAACAAGCAGCCATGCCTCCTGGGTGGCATCGCTGTTAGCCTTTGCTTTCAATCATCAAAGGAGAGGGAGGATCATGGGTGCATTTGCAGAGGAAACTGGTGCCTTTGGGGTGGCTGAGGGTGAAGCCCCAGAGAGCCCCTTTGCTGGTGGAGGGGTCTGTGCACAGCTCTGCCTAGAAGCAACCAGGCACGTGGTTGGGTTTGCTGCATGTGGAGACTCAGGGAGTGATGGTTCACTGCAGAACAGGGAGGAGGAACACAGCCTGCAATGGGTTCTTGAGCAGGAGCAGAGCCCATAACCTCAAACCCAACAGCCCAGGGGAGGTGGAGGGACAAGAGCCCACCGCTGCTCCTCCCATGGGGCGTGGATGTATCAGTGCTGGCTGCTGCCTGCTGTTGTGGGAATTGAGAAAAGTCCCTGTTTAGCCTCAGCTTGAAGGTTCAAAGGAGGCCAATTATTGCCTGCAGATCGCTTGCCTGCTCTTCTAGGGATGATGAACGATAGGCTTAGGTCATCACCTAGCCTGAGCCAGGTGTCTCAGGAGCTGGCCTTAGATG
>NW_011189705.1:0-1500 GCF_000146605.3 Meleagris gallopavo | reverse complement strand
ATGTAGCTGAATGAGTGCTGCTTTACACCCATGAAATGGGCAGGAAGGAGTAAGAAACAAAAACCAAGGTGAAAAAAAGGACAACACTATTTGGAGTTTAATAATAAATGTTTAAAATGCATTTAATCCAAGTGGTTTTAAATTCTCTACTTTCAAACTTTCTGTACTAATCATGCACTACTGTTATAGCTACCAAATGTGTTGTAAAGTATAGCACAAAGTTTTCATTTTCTGCAAAATCCTTTGTGACATTTTTATTAACCATGATCTTCTTTAGTCTCATGTATGTTGCAGTGGTGCATATAAATTCACAGACAAAAGTGAAAACATTTATTAGAAATTCATTTAGACATTTCTTTACAATTACAGTGGAAAATAACAATGTAAATAATTCATTAGTAAGTATGACTAAAAGCAGAGCCTTGCAAGTATATTTTTCAGAATTGCAAATAATAGATTTAATATAGAATTTTCTGATGTTATTGAATGGATATGTTTTCAGCTAATAGTGACAACATATTAGATTACCAGAAAGCAGTTTATAATAAGCTATGACATAGTGAAGATGGCATCTTTGCTTTTAGGTATGTGATTAAAGTGTGTGAAATTGCAAGTGCTGGGATAATATGTGGCACTCATATAGTGAAGGAGAACAAATCTTAGTTTGTATCATCGGCTTGCCTTTGCAAAATTCTGTATTTTGAAATATAATGATATTAGAAAAAATAGAAACTGTTAAGAATTAATGATAATAGAATATGCACTTTGTTTTTTATACCACTGTTTAAGTAGTTTGGGGAGTGTTCTACTGCTGTACCACAAGTGTTTGTTTAGTGTCTGATGCACTTTACCCAGACAAGCTGACTTCATTATTACTGACACTGCATGCATTTTTCATATTTTTACCTTCATTGTATTGAATAAGTGATATATGGTACAGACAGAATACATGACAAAAACATTTCTCACTTAAAAAAAAAAAACAACACAACATTTGATATGCTCCTCTGCTGTTACATAAAGTTGTAATTCAGAGGATAAAAGTTACATAAAGTGGGGAAAAGCACCAAAAAAGTATTTAAATATCTTCCTTTTTCCAATAGTAAGAGTAAAAAAAAAAGATGTTAGCTATCCATCAGTATGTACATAATTTTCCATGTGTACACAGTATTTAAAAGCACTGGCAAATCATAGTTATGCTGCACTGAGAAGATATTAAGATATAATTCAAAACAAATAAAAAAATAATGCAAAATAAAATCAAGATATGCCAGTTTGAACAGAAGTTGAAAAGACTACAGTTAGTAGCATAGAAAGTGATTTTATCGGAGAAGGATTTTACAAGAAGAAGATCGTAAGGAAGCAAGAACTGAATGCAAGATGCAAGGAATAAACCTAAGTTTCCTTCATGAAATGAATTTTGATAAAGAGTTGGAATTAAAGATTAGAAATTAGACGTTAAAAATTTACCAGCTAATGTTTAGGAATTTCAAGGAAAAG
>NW_011189704.1:0-1884 GCF_000146605.3 Meleagris gallopavo | reverse complement strand
AAGAGAGAGAGAACAACAGCAGAATTGGTATGAGTCATGGTTCAACCATTCTCCATGGCTGATTACATTATTATCAACAATAGCTGGTCCTTTGATTTTGTTGATGTTAGTACTAACCTTTGGACCCTGTATTTTTAATAAAATGATCGCCCTAGTAAAAAGAAAGCAGACTTGAAGCGGCACATTTAATGTTGATTAGAAAACAATATGAACAATTAGAGGAGGAGGAGGTCAATGAGACCCTTATCCTTGAGTTGGCTCGGGAAGCGGTTAATGGATTTGATGAACAAAATGGGAAAAAGAAAAGGGGGGAATTGTAATAGGAGCAATCTGTTGTTTGTTAATCAAATCATTCATAAACTTATCACTAGAAAACTGAGATAACAACAGAGGCAAGTTTCCTACTACAGACATCCAGGCTAGAAAATTGCAAGGGCCAGTTTCCTACTACAGACATCTGGGCTAGAAAACTGCAATAACAGCAGGGGCCAGTTTCCTACTACAGACATCCGGAAACACCAACAAACATAACACTTTAAGGTATGGACCCCAGGACTTATACAGCTTTAAAGATGCTGCGTAAGGATCACGAACGGCTGTATTGCAAAGATCCCAGCCCCCCCCATCTGACAAGACAAAGGACGGCTGCCTAACAACAGGACCATGCCTGCGCAAGAGATATCATGAAGCCATGAACACCGGATAGTGAACTGTATAAAGACTGTCAGCTGGAGGGGGAAAGTGCGCGCCGTTGGTGGAGCAGAGACTCCCTGGCCACCCAGCGCTGTTTTGCTTACTTGCTTGCTTTAATAAACGACAATTTCCAAAATACATAATTGGGCTATTCAATCTGTTTAGCAGAAAATAAAACATGGCTACAAATGTTGCCCTGATCTGTTGGACTTGTCCATCATCAGTTAAAGTGGTTACAAAGTACATGGAGGATACAACACCTTTTTGTAAGTTGAATAAAACATGGAATCATACAAGGTACAAACGTAAGAGTTGCGATAGCACATAATATATGATAGTTTCACCCATGGGACACCTGGTAGCCAGGAAAAGAGGACAAAGTCTAGGCCTTTCCAGGTTTGGACGGGAACATGGGCTATTTTCCGTATACCCTGGTCAATTTGTTTAGCAACCTTTTCATTATCATCAATCTTTAGACAACAATTAGAGTCAATTCAATACAGACACCACTGGGTGACTCTTCAGCAGTGGTGACATGAATGTTATATAATGAATAAAAGGTAGAAAGTGAAAAGAGACAACCATACATTTGGCAATGACCATACAATGTTACACTCCAGTTAATTAACCAAAAGCATATCTAGTCCAATTTGACAATATGTGGACTTGCCATGTAATGTCTTCTAAGATGATTTAGTGTCCTGAGAACTCTCCACTTGAGCATAATTCAAATGCTGAGAGATACAAATACTAGTTTGGCAAGTTCAAGTATTGTTACAGTATACAGAACTTATCACAGGATAGTGTGTGCAGGATAGCCCTCAGAATAAACCATAAGAGAGGTAATCCCAGAAACATACACATCTCTTATAGAAACTTAGGCACTTTCCAACAACCATGTTTTGGATGGAACTCCTGGACTGTTGTGACACTGAAAAGCATCAGTGCGAAAGGCTTTATAATAGATTTCTTTTGTGACCACATCTAACAGATCACAGAATCACAGAATTGTAGGGGTTGGAAGGGACCTCTAGAGATCATCGAGACCAACCCCCCTGCCAAAGCAGGTTCCCTACACCAGGTCGCACAGGTAGGCGTCCAGGCGAGACTTGAATATCTCCAGAGAAGGAGACTCCACAACCTCCCTAGGGCAGCCTGTTCCAGTGCTCCGTCACCCTCACCGTGAAGTAA
>NW_011189703.1:0-3051 GCF_000146605.3 Meleagris gallopavo | reverse complement strand
ACAGCAGCCTCAGGCGCGCTCCCGCGGATGCGCCGGGCGAGCTGGATGTCCTTGGGGCATGGATGGTGACGCGCTTGGCGTGGATGGCGCACAGGTTGGTGTCCTCGAAGAGCCCCCACCAGGTAGGCCTCGCTCGCCTCCTGCAGCGCCATGACGGCCGAGCTCTGGAAGCGCAGGTCGGTCTTGAAGTCCTGCGCGATCTCGCGCACCAGGCGCTGGAAGGGCAGCTTGCGGATCAGCAGCTCCGTGGACTTCTGGTAGCGGCGGATCTCGCGCAGCGCCACCGTGCCGGGCCGGTAGCGGTGCGGCTTCTTCACGCCGCCCGTGGCCGGCGCGCTCTTGCGAGCCGCCTTGGTGGCCAGCTGCTTGCGGGGCGCCTTCCCGCCCGTCGACTTACGCGCCGTCTGCTTCGTGCGCGCCATGCTACAACTTCACCTTAATATTGCGAAGAGAAACCGGAAAGAACTACTGAGCTACTGCGTTTCCCACACTCGCTTTTATACCTATCGCTGCATTGCCATTGGCTGAAGAATGGACAAATATCATTGGTCAATTTGAAAATCCCGCGTTAAACCCCTGCCGTTCTTAGTGCCGCTGTTCAGTAGTTAAAACACAGCGTTTCATTTTTCGGCTTCCAGAGATCCATAAAATTGTTCTTATCTTAGCTGTTTTTCGTCGTTGCCACCTTCAGCAATAAACAGCATTCTTATACCCCTCATTTAACCTGCAGGGGAAGCCGGATATTAGCAAGCAATGAAAACAAGGCTACAGAATGATTTTTTGTTTTATTTTTAGTCATCAATCAAGCAGAAAGTCATAAGCCTTGTTGTATTTGAAAGGTTCCTTTTTCTGCTTTGTTTTCTACGCCGAGAGTACCAAGTGTCTTGCTCTCTAATTTATGTTCAATTTAGGGAAAGGTTTCCTAAAAAGTCAGATGTTTAGTACTTCAACCTTAAAGCTGTCATAGAAGTCTGTGTTTCTAGAAGCAAATGTCGCCTACGCTATGACGTCACAGCAAACCAGAAAAGTACATCGTGTTAAAAAAAAGTCGAAAAAATATTCTAAAAAGCTTAGAAGCTTCTCTGCAGTCTGGTACTTGCAGAAGGCTTAGAGTTGTCCAATGAAATTCATTGCTTTGTTAACCAATCAGAGGCGAATGGGGCGGGGTTTCATCTACTATAAATATGAGTCGTACGGGCGTGACGTGTTTCTCTTGTCGTAAGGCAGGCATTGTGGATGGCGCGCACGAAGCAGACGGCGCGTAAGTCGACGGGCGGGAAGGCGCCCCGCAAGCAGCTGGCCACCAAGGCGGCCCGCAAGAGCGCGCCGGCCACGGGCGCGTGAAGAAGCCGCACCGCTACCGGCCCGGCACGGTGGCGCTGCGCGAGATCCGCCGCTACCAGAAGTCCACGGAGCTGCTGATCCGCAAGCTGCCCTTCCAGCGCCTGGTGCGCGAGATCGCGCAGGACTTCAAGACCGACCTGCGCTTCCAGAGCTCGGCCGTCATGGCGCTGCAGGAGGCGAGCGAGGCCTACCTGGTGGGGCTCTTCGAGGACACCAACCTGTGCGCCATCCACGCCAAGCGCGTCACCATCATGCCCAAGGACATCCAGCTCGCCCGGCGCATCCGCGGGGAGCGCGCCTGAGGCTGCTGTCCGTTCACTGCCAAACCCAAAGGCTCTTTTAAGAGCCACCACATTACCACCGGGGAGAGCTGTATCACTGTGCTGGTGGTGAATGCGTGCTCTGTACCCAGTGCTCCTTATGGTGCTTTTGGCGGAGCCGATTATCGAGAAGCGGAAGTTGGGGGAGGTCTTAAGTACTAAGCTACGTCTATTCAGAGTCCCCTACCCTTCTAAAGGCAGTGTTAGCGAGGTTCACGATCTTAGGGATCCGAGACAGGGAAGGTGGTGAGAGTTCAGGGTTAGGCAATGCCTGCAGAGGTTTTATCCTCGGTAGGGGGAGGGAGGAGTAATCTAAACCGATTCTTCAGGGACCTGCCCCTCCCTCCCGTTTCCCTGGGGTGCTACGTGCATTGACGGTCGTTTCCTCTCACTTCTCCCTCTTATTTTTCCCCGAGCACGAAACGGACCTAAAAGGATGGAGGAAAAAAAAGGCGCCATTTCATGAGCCTCCTGCCTGAGGCTGCCCTGGCTGAGACGCTGTTCATGCCAGTAGCGCCTTTCACCAGGGTACTGGTCTTCTCTCGTAGCTGTTCCCTGCATCCTCGGGGAAGGCTGTTAAATTCTTTACTATTAGTTTCTGCTGCTCTTCCCCAATATTCCATTACTGAGAAACTTAACGGGTGTTATCCATACCTAAGGTTAGAAAGGCTTATACGCGAATTCAAGTGAGAGCATTGCTACTGCATTATGAACAGTGATAAAGACTCTTCTATTGACAGCGTGGGTGGCTCTGAAAAGAGCCTTTGGGTGTTTTAAAAGCGAAGTCTAACGTCAGGTAACTTTAGCCGCCGAAGCCGTAGAGGGTGCGTCCCTGGCGCTTGAGCGCGTAGACCACGTCCATGGCCGTGACCGTCTTCCTCTTGGCGTGCTCGGTGTAGGTGACGGCGTCACGGATGACGTTCTCCAGGAAGACCTTAAGCACGCCGCGCGTCTCCTCGTAGATGAGCCCCGAGATGCGCTTGACGCCGCCGCGCCGCGCCAGGCGGCGGATGGCCGGCTTGGTGATGCCTTGGATATTGTCGCGCAGCACCTTGCGGTGGCGCTTGGCGCCCCCCCTTGCCGAGCCCCTTCCCGCCCTTGCCTCTGCCAGACATGATCACGCACCGACCTTCTACAGCACCTGTGGCGGGAACAGCCGACAGCGCGCCTCTATATTGCCGACGGTCCGACCTGGTTGAGGACTGCGCCGGGGCGGGCGGGGTTGGGTGGGCGGGGCCTTCTCCGGTCTTTCCCCCGGTTTTTGGGAGGAGGGCGGGTGCTGCGCCGCGTCTCCGGCTGGCCCTGTTATTGCTTCCGGTCGTCTCTGCGCGTTGTTAGAGACAGTTTTACAGTCCGGCTTCGCTGCTGCCTTCCTGCCTTTCTCCGT
>NW_011189702.1:0-486 GCF_000146605.3 Meleagris gallopavo | reverse complement strand
CATAGAATCATAGAATGGTTTGGGTTGGAAGGGACCCTTAAGACCATCCAGTTCTAACCTTCCTCTAGACCAGAGATGTGAAGCAGTTGTTTTTCAATTCTTCTTAGGAGCCATCGACACACAGGAAATTCAAATTGGAAACACGATGCAAACTGGTTTCTTTGAATGCTAAATGCTTATTTAATCACATCCAGCTCCCCTTGCCCACAGAAGGCTTTGGCTGACGCGCAGAAGGGGATCAATGCTGTAGTATAAACCTAAATATCTAATGGTCATATTTGACTTGCTTATGGCTTGAGGTTTCTTTAGCAGCTCTAAGCAAGCCTACTGCTCTACCACAGAGTCATTCAGGTTGCAACAGGCTTCTAAGCCCATCACGTCCAACCTACCAACCATGCATCGATGGAGAGGCGCTCCCAAAGCACCTGGTGCAAGAGCACAGAACCAGCTTAAGAGAAGGAAACTTTACAGCAGATGGTTGTGATC
>NW_011189701.1:0-602 GCF_000146605.3 Meleagris gallopavo | reverse complement strand
AATGGCACCACATGAACAAACAGCAAAGCAGCCACTACGTTCTTCTTAAAATACCAGTGCATGCTCACATGAAAAAATAACCACATAATTCTTTCAAAAAATGTTAGAAAGGAAATGCTGACTCGCTGGCTGTCATCCCAAAGCAGCCCAGCAAATACTTCTCCTCAAATGAGAACATTTCCATGCACCTCAAATGGATTTCTCCCCTGTATGTGGAACCATCCAGATGACCTTCAGGATCCTTGTGCTAATCCCTATCACAAGAGATTGATTTTGTAATTTAACTGATTCAGCAAATTCACTTTTTAAATATAATCATCATCTCCCCCATGGCCTCACCTGGACACTGCTCACAGCAAGGCTCCGAGTGTCTGTTCTGCACAGATCCTACACAAACCCAAACACAGACAAATATCCCTTATTTATGGATTCTTCTCTTGGGGGGGGATAAAATAAGCTCCTTAATTTGCAAGCAATTTCTGACACGTTTATTTTCATGCTGATAGACACATCTCTGTACATAGCAGCCTCTGTGCCATCACTCTTCATAACAATTCAATCCATGCCTTAAATTAACCCTATCAATCATCCAACAGGTGCAC
>NW_011189700.1:0-1012 GCF_000146605.3 Meleagris gallopavo | reverse complement strand
GGGGGGGGATAAAATAAGCTCCTTAATTTGCAAGCAATTTCTGACACGTTTATTTTCATGCTGATAGACACATCTCTGTACATAGCAGCCTCTGTGCCGTCACTCTTCATAACAGTTCAATCCATGCCTTAAATTAACCCTATCAATCATCCAACAGGTGCACTCCACCTACTCAGGAGATCTCCCTTCTCCCAGCTTTCCTCTGACAGTGCCCAAATTGATGTTACCAGGGATGGAAAACACAGCCTGGCAGAGGACTACATTTTTGTACTTTTTTTTTTAAGCTTTCATCTACAATCAGCTCTTAATGAACTCACAGCTTTGTTTTTACATGCCCCAAAAATGGGCGCAATGTTCCAACGCAGCATTTCATGAAATACTGGGTGGAGCATGCTATGCTTTTCTTAAAAAAGCCCATTTCTGGATTCAGTTTTAACAGCTTCCAGCAATGAAGATGACAAACAGAGTGTGAATAAGGAGCTGTGGGGTAGGAAATACTGGGACTTCAGAAAAATCCCACAGCAAGAAGTGTGCACCCTCTCCGGGACGGAGAGGGACATGGTCAGTGGGCATGGTGGGATGGATTGGGGTTGGGCGTGGGGATCTTAGAGGTCTTCTCCAACCTTGATGGATTCTCTGAGATGCTCAGCACAGCCACGGTGCAGAGCACGGGGCAGGACCCGGGAGATCCTCAGGCCAATTGCCAGGCAACGTGGGAAACAATGTCGGTGATGGAAGAGGAGGAGGGCAAACAGAGAGAGTAAGCATGACCTCTGCAATTTGCAGAGCCTGGGAACATGCCCTTTGTAAAGAGTGGCATTACACAGTGAGATGTTGCTCTAAGGCCTCCTTTCTTTCCTTCCTTCCTTCCTTACCTTCCTTTTTTCTTTCCTTCCTTACCTTCCTTCCTTCCTTCCTTCCTTCCTTCCTTCCTTCCTTCCTTCCTTCCTTTCTTCCTTCCTTCCTTCCTTTCTTCCTTCCTTCCTTCCTTCCTTCCTTCCTTCCTTCCTTC
>NW_011189699.1:0-812 GCF_000146605.3 Meleagris gallopavo | reverse complement strand
TGACTGAGTGGTTTGTGTTGTGGGAAGTCATTGTGACTGCAGGAAGGGTGGATTGCATATTTTGTCCATGAAAAGCGAGACATCTTCCATGTGTCAGTAGGCTAATCTCTGCTGAAATGCAGATGTGCGTGCAGATTTACTGTGCCAGCTGAATAGCCATGAGTAGTTTTTCCTCTAGAATGCTCTTAGAGGTTGGTTAATTAGGTGCAGATGAAGTGACAATAATATTGAAAAGAAGATGAAAATGAAGGTGACTAAAAATGGGATGTTTTTATTTCTAAATTAATGAAACTGTGTGGGTTTAACTTAATTTTTTCAATACTAGCAGTTCAGTCTTTAAAGCAGCTGATAGTCTTATTTTTTTTAACACCTTAGTTCATATTACTGACAAGTGCAAATAATGTCTCCAGACATGGTGTTTCAGTTATGTCCCAACATATGTCATTATATAAATGAGAAAATGAGTTCCAGGATGCATCATCCAGACTTCACAGTACCATCTGAAACAAGCAAAGTAGTGAGCCTCAGTTTGGCAAATATTCCTAACTCCATTTCATGAGAGAGAAGTGGAATATTTTTTAATTTTTCAAAAATAAGATGATGCTCAGTAAGAGAAGATGTGAAATATTTAAGGGTGGAAGTTTTCTCTGCTTCTGCTCTGGTAGCTTATCTGTGAGTGAGCTATGACCCGTATGAGCCACAGATCTACTCACGTGTTTTAAGTTCAAAAGGAGGAAATAAATCTGTAATATAATGATACACCTTTTTTTTTTCTTCTTTATTTTTAGCCTCAAATTCAAAACATTCTGAGG
>NW_011189698.1:0-485 GCF_000146605.3 Meleagris gallopavo | reverse complement strand
TATCTGGAATGTAGCTTGTCTTTCACATCATTATCACCACTGCTGAAACTAATCTCTCTTGCCTCAACACGTGTCAGTGAAGGTGCAATTTCTGTCTGCATGGACGAATTCAGTGACACATTTGCCTCATATGCACTTACATATCAGATGCCATTTTGTCAGACTAGCCCTCTACTGTCATCTGCTGCACAGCAACAAAATGTAATAGAATATTAGCAGGAAAGTTCAACTTCTACTGCCATGCTACCAATATCTGCCTCTGATATCATGGGCCAACGTAATAAATCGGTGACATTACTTCAGAGTAACCCCCATAAGAGAGCTTCTGATTATTATTTTTTCAGAGTTAGAGAAAAGCGCTTGTTCGCTGTATATCGGTTTGCAATTTCATATGTACTTGAGAACAGAAACAAGTTGGGAATCCAAAACAAAAAGTAAGATAAATTAAGTTGTAAAGAGAAAAGGTTAAATAGAATACACTGATA
>NW_011189697.1:0-1265 GCF_000146605.3 Meleagris gallopavo | reverse complement strand
TCCTGATCCAGGGTTGGGCTCCTCTAATCGGCCCATCCCTGCCTAGCATGCATCAGGGCAAGCCTGGGATTTGGGGCTGCCTCGCAGAAGACTCACCTGACTGCGGTGCTGAGGCTCCTTGCTGCTCCACGCTCGGGGCACTGGGGGAGCTGCAGCAGGGCAGGCTGCCACGCTCCACCAGCTCCGTCAGGTCTCTCCACAAAACCTCCCAGAATCCAGGGCCCGGAACAGCCACGTCATCAGGCAGTGCCAATAGCACCAGCCACTGCAGCTTCTGTTGAGCTTTGCTGCAGTGGTTGCAGCTGGGGCAGGAGCACCGTGGCCCACCGGTATTTCTGTCAGCATCTGCAAAACAGGGAGGGGCCTGAGCCACAGCAGGATGGGGCACCACGGACGCCCTTGGCCCATCAGCCGACCTGAAGCGTGCCAGTTCCCAGTCCAGGGCTGGGCTCCTCTAATGGGCCCGGCACTGCCTGCCATGCATCAGGGCAAGCCTGGGATTTGGGGCGACCCACAGAAGACTCACCTGTCTCTGGTGCTGCTGCTCCTCGCCGCCACCATCTCCTCAGTCGCGAGCACCATCTGCCAGCCTGCGGGCACAGGAACGTGGCACAGTGAGGCTCCCGGGACGCAACCCAAGCAGTGGGTTCCAAATCCCCCGGCCCCGAGTCCCACAGCCCTGTATCATCCCGTCCTCAAACTCCCCTACCTTTAGGTGCCGGATGGTGGTGAGCAGGAAGAACCTTGCCACCATGAACAGGAGGCCATACAGGAAGAAAAGGGTGATAGGGACAAGGAGAAAGCTGTCATCAACCATCGCTCAAAGCTGGTCACGACCGCACTGGGAGAGGCGGGGTGCCGGTCGCTAGTTCATACATACTTGGCTGTGAGGTCATAATGCTTTGGGCGAGGACACCTCTGTGAGGTCACAGCCCCACGGCGCACATGGAAGCCAGCCAGTGCTTGCCCTCAGCATGCTGGTGGGAGAAGCTACAAATAAACCTGATGATAATGAGAAAATGCTTCCAAAAAAATTGCAGCTCACACATCTGGTGGAAGTGTGCAGCAGCCTGGGAGCCAGCACCATCCTTGTGGTGTGCTGCTGCCGTCTTCCCTTCAGGTACCTGAGTTAGACACAAGGAAAGGGGGGAAGGTGCTTTTAGCCTGCTTTTTCTTCTCACTATCCTAGTGCATTATTAGCAGTTAATAAAATAAATGAATCTTCCCCAGACCTAAACTGCTTTGCCTAGGACTGTAACTGGTGA
>NW_011189696.1:0-651 GCF_000146605.3 Meleagris gallopavo | reverse complement strand
TTTCCTCCAGCACTGCCATCTCATCTCATTATTCTGTCCTGAAGCCTCCTTGCTGCCTGGGGAAGGAGTTGCAAACTTCCACTTTGCCTCCTCAGACCTTCCAGAGGAGGCTTTGAGGTCTCTTCTCCTTGTGCCCTAAATCTCTGCTCATCCCACAGCAATAGGATTAGGGAGTAGCTGTTCACTGTGGACAGACAATGTCAGCTTACTGGGATGGAAATGACGTGCAAGTTCCCTGCTTTCATGCTGGGGTGAGCACTCAGAAAGCTGTGCTTTGCTTCCATGGGGTGAGGTGCTGCAGTGACTGCACCAAGGTGTGTGCAGAGTGCTTTCAAACATGCCTGTCAAACAGCAGCCACTTGTTCTGGATATTTTCACTTCTGGCAGATCACAGTTATGCTCTGAGCTCCGCAGAGAGGCCAACTGCTGCACTGTGAAACCAACTGCCCTTTGAAGAAGGAGATGCACTGAAATTAAAATACTGTTTTTTTTTCCTCTAATAGAGCTGGATAGATGGAGGCTGCTTCTCATTGCTATGCCCCATCACCCAATGGAGTCAGCAACTCCTTACGCTTACAGACAAGAAGCTTTCTAAGATGGGCATTTGTGTGGCTTCTGACACTCACCTTATTTCTTCAGAAAACCACCAGG
>NW_011189695.1:0-1150 GCF_000146605.3 Meleagris gallopavo | reverse complement strand
ATGTGCAGGATCACCAACCACCAGACCAGGCTGCCCAGAGCCACATCCAGCCTGGCCTTGAATGCCTCCAGGGATGGAGCATCCAAAACATCCTTGGGCAACCTGTTCCAGTGCCTCACCACCCCCTGAGTGAAAAATGCAATGTTTGGGGTTCACATATACAATACTATGTAGTATATTTGTGGGAGAGATGCCTCTCTTACCTGGTTCTCTGAATGTTTTAGTGCTTTGATGATACCCATCTGAGACAAGATTCCCATTCAATGTTGGCCTTATTTAAGAGTGTTGAGCTGAGCATTGGCTGCTGAGTACTGTGAAGCTGGGAGAGGCATCAGGTGGGATTCAGGGGGTGCTGGATGTATTGGGCAGGCAGCTTCCTGCTCACATTGCCATTGCTGTCAAGGGAGCTGAAAGAATGTCTGACTGCAGTCTGGTTGCTGGTTTAAGTCCTTCACCTCTGTTGTAGACTCCGTTGTAGATTAAAATTTTGAAATTAAAAACTATGAGATCATGCTGAGATAGGAAATGAGTTGTACAGCTATGGGAAAAGGCAGATTTTTGAAAATGTTGCCCAATGGTCAAAAAGTCATAGCCCTTGTTATTTTTCATTAACTGAAAGGGAAAACAAAATTTTAGGAAAAAAGATGTAAGTTCAAACTGTTCTCATAATAATTTGCATGTACATCTAAATGATGATTAATTTGAAACTAGTCATAATGCTTTTTAATAGTTAGTAGTAACTGCTTTTTTTTTTCAAAATTGATTCACAAATAAATTTCAACAGATTTTTTCCTTCAAAAACCATTTTTAATAAATCCCTCATTTTCCAAATGCATTCAAAATTTCCCCAAATTCCCGTTTTCCACAGCAGTTCTGCATTATTCTGTGGTATGTTTTCTGGGTCAGTATAGTCCCAATTGCTGCTAGGAGAGAAAAACATGACAGCCAACAGTCGTAGGCAATTTGGGCAATCTAACTCAAGCTTGTAAGTATAGGGAAGAGAAGCACTCTGCTAAATCAGAGTGAAAACATTCAATTATAAGGTTTGCTTCTGAATCTGCAGCTCCTGCTTCCTTCCTAAGGGGAAGGGCCTCTTTATTACAAGCTTCTTCCTCCCACCTTCAGCCCACTGGCAATAGGAGCTGGATTT
>NW_011189694.1:0-577 GCF_000146605.3 Meleagris gallopavo | reverse complement strand
CTGTCGCTGTGGCTTTGATGGCTCGTGCTGTGTTTATTATTCCTTTCTCCGTTTCAGTGTTCCTCCTTCGTACTGTTTGGTCCATGAGGGGCACATGGTGGAGCTGCAAATCCTGGTTCAGCAGCAGCACAGAGATGTATACCAGTAAGTTTCTCCAAGCAGAAGCTAAGGTTGGCTGTACAGATGTGGGTATCTGGAACTGTGTGGGGATGGCTGACCTGCACTTCCCTTCTACAGCTAAAAATGGCCTCTGGCCTTGGGGCCTTCGCTTACTCTTTTCAAAGTGTTCTTTATTTTTTGTTAGTATAGTATATTATTTTTTGTTAGTAGTATACTCAATTATATACACCTGAGTGATTCATTTAACACTTCTTTTTAATGGAATTGAATGTAGTTTTGTTGTTGGGTTCATCAGAGTTTCCTGCTGATTGCATCAAATTCAGCTGTATTAATTCAGATCGAGTTCTTGCAGCTGACCTTGTTGTCTGCCCATTTTAAAAATACCTCTCTTAAGTCTGTGATAGAATTATAGAATGGATTGAAAGGGACCTAACAGATCCTCTTGTTCCAACCTCCC
>NW_011189693.1:0-931 GCF_000146605.3 Meleagris gallopavo | reverse complement strand
CGGCTGCCGTTTGTATTCCGGTTGTATTTGGTGTGCTACTCTGTAGAGGTGTACATGCTAGCTTGAGGTATTGCCGGTGTCTGTGAATGGTGGATGGCTCAGGTGCTAAGAATTTGTAGTAGTTCCAGTCCTGTCACAGAGACGGCTTCGTTTAGCTCTCGGTTTGTTTTTTTTGTTTGTTTGTTTTTGTTTTTGTTTTTTTTTTTGTTGTTTTAATTTCCAGTACTGGATTCTGCAGCCCCAGTATGGCCACCTTTCTCCTAAGGTGTCTTGGAAAAGAGCGGAGAAAAGAAAAAAATCACCGGCATGATTGCCATGGACTTTATTTATTTATTAGGCTATTAGAGTAATGAAGAAAAGCCACACATGCCCTGCTGTGCAGATCTCATTTCAGCAAACTGCCTGAGCTCTTGCTGTTACCCACGTTTGATTTTTAACCAGTGAGTGCCCTGTGCTCATGTCTGCCCCAGCTGTGCCTCCAGGCACTGAGCACAGCCTGGTGAGGGGTCAGCGCTGGGCAGGGGCTGTCCGAGGGGGTTTGTGCACAGCAGAGTGCTCCTCGCTCTTCCTCCCAAAGAGCAATGTTTGCCTACTTGTGGTTCCTGCTTTTTTATCCTGCCTAGTGCTGCTGACCGTGCTGCTGTTCCAAGGCAGTGTCTGGCACATTAGTATTTCATTTTTATGAATTGTGCCACTGAAAGATTGTTTTCTTGTGTAGCTGATACTTCTATGCCGTAAAAAAGAAACAGCAAAGCAGTGTCTGTCCCAGATCCTTCTCATCCAGGGAGGCGCAGGGAGAACAAGGGGAGGCTCAGCCTGCTCAAGGTTACCCATGGAGCTGCTGTCTCCTCAGCTGGCGGGCTGGACTGTGCTGGGTGTGCTATGTGTATGCACAGACAGAAAATAGGTGTGTGTCACGCTGGTGCCCCTA
>NW_011189692.1:0-635 GCF_000146605.3 Meleagris gallopavo | reverse complement strand
TTGTGTAGCTGATACTTCTATGCCGTAAAAAAGAAACAGCAAAGCAGTGTCTGTCCCAGATCCTTCTCATCCAGGGAGGCGCAGGGAGAACAAGGGGAGGCTCAGCCTGCTCAAGGTTACCCATGGAGCTGCTGTCTCCTCAGCTGGCGGGCTGGACTGTGCTGGGTGTGCTATGTGTATGCACAGACAGAAAATAGGTGTGTGTCACGCTGGTGCCCCTATTGACTCCTATTTCTTTTATGCTTCTCTGGTTCAGTAACTGCATTTATTATCTTAAAATAAGGATAGTACTTTTAAAGGTAAATCTGTTCGATAAAGCCAATATCATTTGATAATTCCATAAAAAATGGAGATTTTGATATTTAAGCAGTCAAAACATAGTGACTGCTTTTTTTGCAATGCACTGGATTTCTGACAAACACATAAACTTGTACACACGAGCTCGTGCCTAACCTGTCTTTGAGAAGAAAGAAGTGGTGCCCAATGCAGCACGTGGACCCCAGAGACTGACCTGGAGTCAGGAGAACATGCACTGTGTGTTGCATGTGCCCTTTCTGTTCAATGCACAGGCGCTTCAGAGCATGCACATGGAAATGCCTCCTGAGGAAGGTCATGTGATGAGCAGGTCTCGTGTT
>NW_011189691.1:0-577 GCF_000146605.3 Meleagris gallopavo | reverse complement strand
GCCGGTGTGCTTTGCAAATTGTTTTTAATTCAGGCCTTTGAAGTTCTCTGGTACGGGTGGGTTGTTTTATTCATTGCCCTTATTGTGTAAAGGGATATGCTAGGGCTTTTACTTGATGCTCAAGATTTCTGAAGTGGGACCCTAACAAAAGGCTGGTTTTCAACAAAGTTAAGTACTCAGAGCTTTCCTTTTCCTTGAGTGACTGGCACTTAATCTGTATGTCTAATAGGGATTTACCAACCTGACCTTCAGCTTCAGTGTGATCTCATCCTCTGTTCCTGTGCAGAATGAGCTGTGATCCATCTCCACGCAGCTGTTGGACCGAGCTGGTATTGGGAGAGGGTTCAGGATGTGATGATGCCACATGTTCACACTCAGCTGAGACAGTGCTCACCCAAGTGTGGCAGCAAAGGCAGAGGTGCCACTGGAGATGTCTTTCGAAGAAGCTATCACACTGATGCTATGCACGCTTGCATTCCTCAGAACTCCACCATTGTTTTTGCATAAGAATTGGTCTATGCCAGGCTGCAGCCTGTGATGGTCACACAGCGAGAGCTTTGCCAACCCAATGCGGATT
>NW_011189690.1:0-510 GCF_000146605.3 Meleagris gallopavo | reverse complement strand
ATAAAAATAAGGTGCATTTTCTTTGCAGCCTCTGGCTTGTAAAAGAAATTAAAAGAACAGAACTTTTAGATGAGGTGTGTAACTGACTTCAGATATCTATGCTCATTTATTTTGCAAGATGAAGCTCTCCTGAGGGTTGTTCCAGCCTGCAAAGCATATGAAGTAGCATCTTTTTTTTTCAGCATACAATCTAGGAGAAGAGTTACTGGATGAAAATGTCTGGGGATGTGTTTGTACAGCATCAGGTACAATAGAACTTGGATTGTTATTAATCAAAACAATCCTACACTTCCACAATATGTTTGTATTCTACAATATTCTTCTTCTCCTCTTTGAAACACATATTTTTCTAAAGTTTGTTGAAATGCCAGTTGTATAACAAAGGGTTTCATCCAGAAACTTTTCACGTGTCCATTTCTGAAACAGTACTACTCCCAGATGTGAGCTTTTTTCCCTGACAAAACTCTATATAGATAAGTGGATTTTTTCTTCTGTCTTCATCACCCTTTT
>NW_011189689.1:0-588 GCF_000146605.3 Meleagris gallopavo | reverse complement strand
TCTGGCTTGTAAAAGAAATTAAAAGAACAGAACTTTTAGATGAGGTGTGTAACTGACTTCAGATATCTATGCTCATTTATTTTGCAAGATGAAGCTCTCCTGAGGGTTGTTCCAGCCTGCAAAGCATATGAAGTAGCATCTTTTTTTTCAGCATACAATCTAGGAGAAGAGTTACTGGATGAAAATGTCTGGGGATGTGTTTGTACAGCATCAGGTACAATAGAACTTGGATTGTTATTAATCAAAACAATCCTACACTTCCACAATATGTTTGTATTCTACAATATTCTTCTTCTCCTCTTTGAAACACATATTTTTCTAAAGTTTGTTGAAATGCCAGTTGTATAACAAAGGGTTTCATCCAGAAACTTTTCACGTGTCCATTTCTGAAACAGTACTACTCCCAGATGTGAGCTTTTTTCCCTGACAAAACTCTATATAGATAAGTGGATTTTTTCTTCTGTCTTCATCTACCCTTTTTTTTTTGTTATGATCATCTTGATTCTTAGTAAAAATGATATTCTTTGCATCCTCTGCCTTAATCTTACTGCAGTCAGTGATCATTTTTTACTCTAGGTATTACTAGGA
>NW_011189688.1:0-770 GCF_000146605.3 Meleagris gallopavo | reverse complement strand
GTGCCCCATGGCCAGGGCGCATCCTCACCGCAGCTGAGCCGTCCCCCAGCAGGTGCCATTGCTGCTCCCAGTGGCTCCCGGCAGCCACGTCCTGGTGCTCATCACGGGGCAGCTCAGTCACTGCCACCTGCACAGCTGGAGGTGCAGGGTGTCACCACGCTGCCCCATAGCCACCCAACACTGGGCTGGAGCATACACTGGTCACTGATATCCCTGTGTGCCCCCGGGTGTCTCCAGTACCCACCCTGTCCCCATGTGCTCCTGACCCCACTGAACATCACCATCCCCGCTGTCCACAGGTTCCCACACAGAGCCCCTTCCCCATGCCGTCACCTCCACTATCTCCATGTCCCCATGCTAGACTCTGGCCCCACGACCCCATGTTCCCATCCCCACGTTTTCCCCACGTGTCCCCCAGCCCCCCACCCTCAGGTGCTGTTCCCAGGCCCGCAGCCTCATACCAGCCCCCAGGGCCAGGAGCACGATGAGAGCAGCAGCCATGCCGTCCCTTAGCGCAGGCTTCAGCCCCGCGTCCCACCCCGTGCCTTTATAGCCCCCGCGGCCGTGCGGTGGGGATGGCTGAGCCACTCAGCGTGGAGAAAACCCAACGAGGCCTTAAAATGGAGAGGGACCGATTCTCTGCCCCACACCTCCGCCCCTCACCTCCGCCTCGGGCGTCACCGCGGCAGGAAGAGGGGAGGGAGGGGGGCACGCCGGGCCCTGCTCGCTGCGCGGCCCCGCAGACACAGCGGTGCGGGTGATGCCGCCCT
>NW_011189687.1:0-1050 GCF_000146605.3 Meleagris gallopavo | reverse complement strand
TTCTACAAAGTACACAAAAGCCACCAGGCCATTCCCATGGACATGGTCTCAGGCATGCTTCCCACTGCCCTCTGCCCAGCACAGCTGCCAACTGAGCGCTATGCAGTCAGCAAGCTGAGCACGGCCGAGCTGCAGGGGAGGGGAGCAGTAAGAATGGGGAGCTGTGAGGGAAGGAAAGAGCAGCTGGAGAGGGCAGGAGGCTCCCCTCACCTTGGTGCTTTACAGCAGAGCTGTCTCCCAAGGAGACGAAGCAGAGCTGGCTCCTTTGGGCTGAGGCTGGAGGCTCTTCCCTCCCTGCCCTACACAAACTGGAAGTGGGGTCCAGCTTCCAGACATGTTTACTTTATCATCTTTCGATAGTAGCCTCCATAGGAAAAAATGAGGTGTTTTTCTCGTCGTCACCTATGAGTAAACCACCTTAATTTACTTTCCACATGATTACACACACTTTCCACCTCAAATACAAATGAAATTTAAAAATGAATAATGATAAAAAACGACCTGGAACAGACAAACCCTTTTTCCTTCTTGCCTGCTTTTCTGTTGGCATTTTGCACCTTTAAATGCTTTGTCCACAGTGTGCTTTTAAATGTTACAAGCCAGAGCAGGCTTGAAAAACAAGAGAGCTATGCAGCTGGAAAGCTGAAGCACAACTGGCATACCAATAAATGCCTTGATAGCAACTTTCAGTACTGCTGCGCTGCTGTGGTTTGCTTTCACAGGCTTTCTCCCACTGCCTCTCTTTGCAAAAGGCCCTTCAGCCTGGCAGGGGATGAACTCGCCGTGGCCCTGCCTTTTACAGAAGAGCAGGTAAAAAGGGCAGAGGCTGTGCAAGGCAGCCTTGGTCGCTGATGTCAGAGATACCCAGCCAGTACTACAGACTGTGGCTGCATCTAATCCTCTTAAAGCAGGGTAAATATCACCTGCCAAACGAGTGCTAAACACTGTTCTCCTGAGGGATCCTACAACCCTTTTTCCCTCTTTTTGATGGATCAGAGAAATAGCATCAGAAAGGAAAAAGCAAAGCTGTCATAGCGCTTCTTGATGAAG
>NW_011189686.1:0-800 GCF_000146605.3 Meleagris gallopavo | reverse complement strand
ACGTTCCGGCGCTCCGACCTCTTGTTGCCCCACGGGCACGGCCTGGATGCCTCGGCGCTGGCCGACAACCTGGGGCTCCACGACATGGCACATCAGATAGAGGATGTACAGGTAACCACCCCTCACCCGCAGCCTGCGGATGCCCGAACGCTCAGCCCAACTTCACCACCCCACCCTCCCACTGAAAGTCGCTTTTTCTCTCCTCTCTACCCCGAATGGGGCGGGGTGGGCTTCGCGGCCCCCTCAATTCATCCCTCCTCACGTCTCGAGATGCAAAACTTTCTCCCGTTTGTCTTTGCAGAATGTGGAAGACCAACACTTACTAATGCACGACCAGACGGTCATTAGAAAAGGTGAGTAGGGCGGCATGCCGCTCGCTTTCCCTTCTCAGTGCTCACGTTGGGTGACGCAGCGGCGCACGGATGCCCCATCATCTCCTAAAGCGGAGTTGGGGGTGGTTCTGTGTGCGTTGTGTTCCGCGCTGCCTCCGGAGTGGAGGTGGCGATAGGGGCAGCTTGTCCCCGCCTGTCGGTGGTCGTGCCTCGGCTGTGCCCCCCCCGTGTGCGCGGCGGGGTGAGCGTGGTGCTGGTCGGTGCGGGGCTGCCGTAGTCCTGCAGCTGTTACCAGGGAGTTCAGTGTGGTGGCGGCCGTCTTTTCTTTCCTTTTTCTTTTAATCCCCTCGTTTCCCTTACTTGCCATCAGCTCGGTGCCGTGAGCCTGCTTAGGTTTACCTTAATCGAAACGGTTTTGCAGCCGGGGAGTGAGAGCAGCAGTGACTCAGGGCAGGAGTTTGGTGTAGG
>NW_011189685.1:0-2895 GCF_000146605.3 Meleagris gallopavo | reverse complement strand
CGGGCGCGGCTCCTGCTGCTGCCCCGCGGGCGCGCGGAGTCACAGAAGCGGTGTTGTGACCTGAGGATTATGTTCAGCACGTTTCTGTTCTTGAGATCAGTTTGGCCACTTTGCCCACCTTCCTGCCTTCAGCATGTCTGCACTTGCTCTTTCTTTCCTTCTTCCCTTGGGTACTCAAAAGCACATTGGGCGCTTCTAGCAACAGCATTGCCTGCTCCCATCCACCAGCCATGAGTTTTTTTCCATCAAAGCAATGAATGAATATCTTTGTGATCTCAAGTGCATTTCAGAATGATATAAACCCACAAACACAGTCTGTAGTGTTGGGGCAAGCAGGACAAGCTGAGATCCTGCAGTGTATGTAAGTTACTCTGAAAGCAGTTTCCCCCATTTGATTCCATTGAAACTACAGCATTTTCAAAGTGCACAGTAACACTATTTCATAGAGCAGAATCACAGCTGCAGGATATTATCTTTCAGCAAAGTCTACACCATTAGCTATGCATTTTCCCCAGTGATGATGAAGATCCTTCATTTCATGCTGGTAAATACCTGCACCAGTGTAGGTGAACCGCAGTTCCACAGCTGTTATGCTGGCATTGTTACCAGGAAAATGTAGCTCTTAGAGAACATTTTTCATCAGCCGGAACTGATGGAAGTCCAAATATGACATACACAGAGTGCATCATGGTTGTGACTGGACTGTTCAGCCAAAATTGTCAGTGTGCACCATGGTCTTCATATTGGTATGGTGTGTGGTGTTATCGTGTTGCAAGAGAATGGCTGCCTCCTTCTCTGCTCTGACTCTGGAAGTTCAAGCCTTCAGCCTTGTGAGAATCATGGCTGAGTGGTCTGAGCTGATGGATTGTGCAGGTTCTACCAAACTCAGAAGGGTCACCCGTTCCTTTCCTATCCCAAAAGACAGTGCACAGCACTATGCACACTGAGGATGTTTCACGAACTTTTTCTCCAACAGAGAATTCTCATGTCAGCACACCATGGACTCTGGCTCTTCTGACTCTGGCTCGTAGTGGTGACACCACGTTTCATCGCTGTTACTGATGTGATCCAGGAAACTTTCATCTTGAGCCCCATATGGGTACAGTTGTTTCTTGCTAACTTGCATACAGTGTTCTTTCTGTTTCTGTGTAGATATTCATGGAACCCATCTGCTGTAAAGTTTGCTGCACTTCATCACTGATACATTTTTTTTCAACACTCTGAAGCCAACGTTCATCTCTGCATACAGTTCCCTGGTCGTAATCCTCTGATTTGAGCAGATGCAAGAATCAATGACTGTTAAGGGAGTGCAATTTGTTCCACATGGAAATATGAAAATCCACACCTTTGCTTCATATTCAATCTCATGTCAGACACTGTTTTGTCAGACCGCCACTCTGCTGGCAACTGTTGCACAGCAAGGAAATAAAATGGAATATTGGCAAGAAGGTTCAGCCTCTACAGCTATACCACCAACATCCACTTCTGAAATTGTGGGCCAACTTTATTAAAAAAAAAGAGGCATTACTTCTGGAGCAGCCTGCGTTCCAGGTACCTGCACCAGTAGAGGTGAACCACAGTTTCACAGCTGTTATCCTGGCATTGTTACTAGGAAAATGGTAACACACACAGCCCACAGAGTACATCTCTCATCAGCCCAAACAGATGGAAGTCCAAATTTGTGATACACAGACTACATCATGGTTGTGGATGGAGTTTTCAGCCAAGTGTATACCACGGTGTTCAAATTGGTATGGTGTATTCATGGTATGGCATTATCGTGTTGCAAGAAAATGGTTGCCTTCTACTCTGCCCTGTCTCTGGAGTTTTGAGCCTTCAGTGCTGTCAGCATGGAGACTGAGTGGTCTGAGCTGATGCATTTTCTTGGTTCTATTAACTCCAGAAGGATCTCCCCTTTCCTATCCCAAAAGATAGAGTGCATCACTTTAACTGCTGAGGGCTGTGTCTGGAACTTTTTCTTTGATAGGGAATTCTTATGTAACCACTCCATGGACTTTGTCTCTTTTGACTGTCTGGTAGTGATGACACCTCACCTCATCATTGTTAATGATGTGATCCAGGAAACTGTCACCTTGAGCCTCGTATGGCTTCATTTGTTCCTAACAAACTTGCATTCACTGTTCTTTCTGTTCCACTGTTTGCCTTCATAGTTTCCACCTGATGCAAACTTTGCTCTATTCCAATGCTGACATTGTTGTTGTTTTCAATGCATGAAATCCAGTATTCAACTTGGAGCACGCTCTGCAGAGATGAGCAGTAAGGAAAGGGGCCATCTAATGACTTCTAAGAAGTTTTATCTTTCTCTCTGAATGAAAATTGGAAATGGAACAGTGGGAGCTGTAGTTGTCCTTCTCTTCTGAGAACCAGGTACCCACAAAAAAATGACAATCCATGGAACTGGAGCATTAATTCTTTAACTTCCAGTGCACTACATGATGCTATGATGTGGAATATCAGTAACAAAAATAATAAAACCATGCCAGCCTGATGAGAGCTCCGGGATCCTGATCATCGTTAGGTTGGAGTTGGAAGACAGCGCACTCTGTTCCTGCACCTGTCCCCTTGTATGGGGCTGCTGAATCACGGCCTGAACCTTTGATTGATCACCTGAGGCGAGCAATGAGCCAGCCATGGGAGCACAGGTGAAGGCAAATCACCTGTGCTGCAGGAAGGGGTGGAGCCTGGCTGCACCTCTCCTAGAGCCATTTAAGAGCTGACTGCCAGTGGGGAAGGATCTCTCTGGAGATCTGCTCCATCAGGAGTTCATCTCGTGAGCCCAGGACAGGGTGAGTGACTTTCTCTTATTTCTCCAATATAAATTATATTAGCCAAGCTCCTGGATATATATCTATACCATTTGTATGTCCATTGATT
>NW_011189684.1:0-1229 GCF_000146605.3 Meleagris gallopavo | reverse complement strand
AAGATTCTTGAAAATAACTTTCAAAAGTTTAACATGCTTGTAAAGATTTTAAAGCAATGTTTGGGAAGAAGCAGATCTGTTTTATAAGCACTTTGAAAAGGAAAGAATTAAGATCAGAGAAAAAAATGAGGGTATTGTAAGTCATGAAGAATTTATACACTAGTTTCTCCATCAGTACTCATATCAGTTTTCAGTTACAATACCTTCAATATCTAAAAGTAGCCCATCCTTTTTTAAAACAAAAATTAAAAACTTGCAGTGAATCAATTTGACATCCACTCTTCTGACAGTCTTTTTTTAATTATTTTTCTTCAGCAAGTTGATAGAATTAAATTGCAAGACGAAAATTATCCACTGATCAAGTATCTAATTCTACTTGATTCTATTTGATAAAGGAACCAAAAAGAAAGTACAAAATAATTCAGAAGGTTTAATCATTATTGCTTATTCTGAGTAAAACTGTCTCAACTTTGGGAATTTTCACTTACTGTAATTTGTTCCCAATTAATAAGAATTTCTAACCACCAATTTGGATACTGGGGATGGAAAAAAAATAAATAGTAAGCAATTAAGAACTGAAACAATACCTTTCTTCATCTTACCCAGGCTT
Source organism: Meleagris gallopavo (assembly GCF_000146605.3). Lineage (NCBI taxonomy): Eukaryota > Metazoa > Chordata > Aves > Galliformes > Phasianidae > Meleagris > Meleagris gallopavo. Next base: position 619 of record NW_011189684.1, on the reverse strand, counting down.
CACTTGAGCCAGACATGCCCCATACAATACTAATGCACAAGCACAACAAAACCTACAATATATGACGACTAGAAGATGTTGAGTTGCATAGAAATCTGTTTAATCTTAAACAAAAGCATGAATTATTCATAAAAAGTATTTTGGAAAGGATCATGAAGTGGGTTGTTTCAGAGACTTCCATTATTAGATAATGTCTTGTCCTGCTCTCTCTAAGGAAAGAGTTATCAGGTGTTTTAACAGACCTCACTCCAAAACTCCTTTAAAGCACCATGCATGAGCTTGCTATCAACAGTTGTTGTGAGGACAAATTTATATTGCAAGTGTAGGTGTTCTCGTTGTTAATGCAAGCTGATATTAAGCTTTGACTCAGTGGCACACAGTACTGTGAATTGCTCCCAAGTAAAGTTGTACTTTGCTAAAAACTAAAAAAAATAACATGTTTTCACTCAGTGAAATTTAAGATCAATTTAAAAAACAAACAAGCAAAAAAAACCCTCTCCTTATTAGTAAGAAAATAGAACAATCGAACTATCTACATTTCCAGCAACCTCCATTGAATCTTTAATAAAACCCATCTACTGTGATCTTTTGATTTAAGCTTTCATTCTAAGAACACAGG
>NW_011189683.1:0-662 GCF_000146605.3 Meleagris gallopavo | reverse complement strand
CAGTCACTCGCATTAAATGACTCCTAACTGAGACATGAGAACTGGTAGCAGCGCAAATACCCATGAAGCAGAGACTGGTACAGCTGACAGTCACACGGCACCAGAATGGCAACAAAAGATAACACTGAGCCCAGAGGAGAGGCTCCAATACCCTAAGCTAAAACTTTGGAGAGCACCCTCAGGTCCCTCCTGCAGGAAGCTGTGTGTGTGACAGTGGAAAAGTCCAAGAGCCTTTCTTCACCTGAAATCCGTCTGAAAAAATGACTACAGTGGTGCTTGCCTATTGCTGAGATATTACAGGAATCAGATGTCCTGAGACAGGCAAGAGATGGACATGGGAACCAGAACAAATAAAATTATATCCAAAGCAAAATCAGTTGGAAGAAAAATTAAAACAAAAAGTTAAAACTCCATGCCTGGAACTGCAGTAAAACACAGGTATGGCACTGTGCATGTACACGTGTACCTTGCACAAAAGTAACGCAGGACTATTTCCTTAGTAATAGCAATGCTTTTGCAGCCATGATGGGGCAGGGATGTAAGGCAAGACTTGGAGAAAGATCATATCCTTAATTCAAATAGGTACTAATATAGGCGGAAAAACAAATGAGCTCTTACGTATACAAACTCTTCTGCATGTTCTTTGCTACCTCAGAGCCTTC
>NW_011189682.1:0-578 GCF_000146605.3 Meleagris gallopavo | reverse complement strand
GTATGCAAGCGTTACAGCATGTGTTGGCTGTAAATCTGTCTGGAAGTGGCCCGATCCTGTTCCTGGTTAAACCAGTGGGAATTTTGCCACTGACTTCAATGGAAGCAGGATGGGTCTTTTTTGGTACTTATTTAAAGTGGGACGTTGTTTCTCTGGAACAAAGCTTTCAGATTCACAGCTATGTTTCAGTACTTGGATGGAACTCCAGTCAATTCACCTTTCATTTGTTTAGCAGATGGGGCTTCTTGCTGCTCACCTGTTTGGCATCAGCGCTGAACAGATCTCAGCTGGGTGATGGCCACCCAGGGCCTGGCATGCGTGGAATTGGTAGCCATGCTGTGGGACAGAGCAGAGAGGAGGTGGGCACTTTTGCTGCTTTCCCTGGGGACTTTTAGTCTAGGTACGTTAGAGTGCTTGGAAGAGACAGGCACTGCTTCTATTTTCCAACATCTATGGGGAAAGAAGCCAACGTGCTTCTCAGAGCACGAAGTGCAGAGATGAGTGGTAGAGAGGACAGGAGGACTGGGGAGGCTGGGTGAGCCCTGCCATGCCCTGCCCTGAATGGCTCTGGTGACTCT
>NW_011189681.1:0-518 GCF_000146605.3 Meleagris gallopavo | reverse complement strand
AGGGCTGCGCTTATATCCATTTTCTCTGGAGGAACAAGAGAGAGCTGCAGCAAGCAGTGCTGCGTGGCTCTATGATGGCCCCTCGGAAGCACAGGCTGTCCTTCCTGCTGAAGACAGTCTGAGGAGGGCTTTAGGATGGACATTTTTTCATCCTGTAACAATTCCCCAGGCTTGAATGTGCGTCGTTCAGGATTTTGTGTCCTGAGGAGGAACTTGAAAATCATTCGAGATGCAAACTCAGTGACTTAATTCTTCGTGCCCTTCTGTCTCCTAGCCACTTTCCTCCACTTCTTCCTTCCTTGTTCTCTTTCTCTTGGACAACTCTAGTTCCCTACCAAGCATTTCCTAGGCATTTTTTGTTCCGTAACACCATCACTAATCCTATATAAAAGGCAAAGACCCTAAGTGTGGCAGTCAGTGTGGGCAGCCCCCTGACCACCTCTCAGAAAATTGGCTCAACTGGAGAAGGAGCTGGGAGGGAACAAAATCAGGACAGCCGTCTAACAGTGGCCAAAGGG
>NW_011189680.1:0-1039 GCF_000146605.3 Meleagris gallopavo | reverse complement strand
ATCCTTATAACAAAGCTGAGGAAGTGTGGGATAGATGAGTGGACAGTGAGGTGGGTTGAGAACTGGCTGACTGGCAGAGCGCAGAGTGTTGTCATTGGTGGTGCAGAGTCTGGTTGGAGACCAGTAACCAGCGGTGTCCCCCAGGGGTCTGTGATGGGTCCGGTCTTGTTCAACATCTTCATCAATGACCTTGATGAGGGGATAGTGACCACCCTCAGCAAGTTTGCTGATGATACAAAGTTGGGACGATTGGCTGACACGCCTGAAGGCTGTGCTGCCATTCAGCGAGACCTGGACAGGCTGGAGAGCTGGGCAGTAAGAAACCGGATGAGGTTCAACAAAAGCAAGTGTAGGGTCTTACACCTAGGGAGGAATAATTGCATGCACCAATACAGGCAGGGGGATGAGCTGCTGGAGAGGAGCTCTGCAGAGAGGGACCTGGGCGTCCTGGTGGACAACAGGTTGGTCATGAGCCAGCAGTGTGCCCTCGTAGCCAAAAAGGCCAATGGCATTCTGCGGTGCATTAAGAAGTGATCCTTAAGAAGGTGATCCTGCCCCTCTACTCTGCCCTGGTAAGGCCTTATCTGGAGTACTGTGTCCAGTTCTGGGCTCCCCGGTACAAAAAAGACAGGGATCTCTTGGAAAGAGTCCAGCGGAGGGCCACAAAGATGGTGAAGGGCCTGGAGCATCTCCCCTGTGAAGAAAGGCTAAGTGAACTGGGTCTGTTTAGCTTGGAGAAAAGACGAGTGAGAGGGGACCTGATCCAGGTTTATAAATATCTGAGGTGTGGCGGCCATAGTGGTGAGGCCAGTCTCTTTTCAGTGGTTCGTGGAGACAGGACGAGGGGAAACGGACATAAGCTACAGCATAGGAAGTTTCGCACGAATGTGCGTAAGAACTTCTTCACGGTGAGGGTGACGGAGCACTGGAACAGGCTGCCCAGGGATGTTGTGGAGTCTCCTTCTCTGGAGATATTCAAGTCTTGCCTGGACGCCTACCTGTGCGACCTGGTGTAGGGAACCTGCTTTGGCAGGGGGGT
>NW_011189679.1:0-365 GCF_000146605.3 Meleagris gallopavo | reverse complement strand
ACCTCAGAGTGCTAATTGCTCCAGCATTTCCCAGAACATTAAAAAGTTCTCTTTGCAAGAAAATACTAGAGCTGAGACTATGAAAAGAAACATAGACATTAGCAAATGTACCTCCCCATCAAAAAGCTGCACTTTGGTACACAGTAACAGACTCCTTGGTAGAATTTGACAGTATTCACTGCTAAATGGAGCACTGTCAATTCTGCACCAAAAAAAAAAAAAAAAAAGGCTCAGGAAATTAGGTAAGGTAAAGGATGTAATTTTTGGTTTTAAGATTTTCACTAGAATCATAGCTCAGTTGAGATTGGATGGATGAACCTTGTCCAACACCCTGCTCACGCAGGGTCGCCTAGAGCTGTCTGCTG
>NW_011189678.1:0-397 GCF_000146605.3 Meleagris gallopavo | reverse complement strand
AAGGGTGGAGGGATCCGCGGATCCGCAACCCCCGGGAAAAAAAGAAAATAAGGGACCCCGAAATAATTGAAAACAGTGGCAACAATCTGAGGTAAAACAAAGTAATTTACTAAATATGGTATCAACAGAATTTTATAAGGAGAGAGAATGTGAAATTGATAGTGGATCGGACTTACCACAACGCTGAGATGAGAAGCGCAGGCAGAGAAGCGCAGGCGAGAAGCGCAGGCAGAGAAGCGCAAGCGAAGCAGCGCAGGCAGAGAAGCGCAAGCGAAGCAGCGCAGGCAAAGAAGAGAAGCGCAAGCGAAGCAGCGCAGGCAAAGAAGAGAGCATCAGGTGACCTTGCCGGGAGTTATATCTCCTCGTTGACCGCAAAGCCCCCTGGGGAAACGTAGCT
>NW_011189677.1:0-795 GCF_000146605.3 Meleagris gallopavo | reverse complement strand
ATAATAGGAAGCCGATAATTCTAAATTTCATATGATGAATGACTAATTTATTGTTGACCATTGTAAACCTGAGCATGAAATCACCATCAACTAGCAATATATCTCAAGAGGAAGATCTTCATGCAACTCCTCTTAGAATTTCCACCCCAAGTGCGTAAGTATCTGTATCCCTGAAGCTTTGTGGAAGCATTTTTTGTTTTTCATGCCCTGTAGCCACTATTACAAAACACGTGCAAAACCAAGTTGTTTCTCATACGCAGCTTCTCACAGACAATAGCTGATAATAGACCATGCAACTACAGAGGCAAGAGAGAAGGAAAGAAAACCAGTCAAGGCACTTACTTTTTTCAGAACATTAGAACGATGACACAATAGACGATCTTCACTAAAACCGAAGGACTAATATGAAAAAAAAGTTAATTTGCAAAGAACCAGAGTGCAAAAATACATAGTTGTTTTCTTCTTCAATTAATTATCCTTGCAAGCATAGCAGAAAATCTATTTAAGAAGTTATTTGAAATGCTGAACCTAGAACAATAAGACCTAACAACTGACTATGCGATTAGCTTCTTTAAGAGATTAAAAGTAATCATTGCTCTATCATCTATACTACCTACTGACATCAGTTCTCAAAACTGTCTACTATCTTAACAGATAGAAGACATGTACTTAAGTTTTCCCCAGCCAAAGTAAAATTCCACAACATCTCTCATTTGAACTCACAAGCAGTTTCCCATGCATTTCATAAAGTATTATCATAATATATTAATAAAATACACAAGAATGAAAGCTCTA
>NW_011189676.1:0-1838 GCF_000146605.3 Meleagris gallopavo | reverse complement strand
GAGAAGATTTGGGTGCCCTTTTCCTGGAAGTGTTCAAGGCCAGGCTGGATTGGGTACTGGGCAGTCTGACCTGGTGAGTGATAGCCCTGCCCGTGGCAGGGCATTGAACTAGATGGCCTTTGAGGTCCCTTCCAACCCAAGCCAATCTATGACTCTATGAAAAAGCAATGTTTATCCTTAAAAACAGCAACCCTAGCATTCGTGGAGAGGGAAACATCTACTGAGCAGGCAGAATTAGCTTGTTATAGCATCTATAACTCTCCATGCCAGAGGGGCAGGGCTGCTCCACCAGGAACACAGTTTGCAAGGTAGTCTGACTTCAGTGTCACTCAACTCAAGGAGGAGCATGAGGACAGGGTCTGTACTGGGCACTGTGCACACGTGGTACCTATGACGTCAAGGAGAGGTGATGCAAAGTCAGAACTGATCACCCGAGCTGACAGAATGGCATCAGAAAGCTATGCTTGGAGAACATAATTCTTGGGGCAGAAAAAGGAGAGAAAGAGGGAGTTGCCAAGGAGCTGAAGCCATGGTTGTTGGCTCATCAGCAGGTGCATAGCCCAGCCCCATGGACAGAGAGGTGGGGTGGTAGCTGTCTCCTTCCCAGCACCCTCCTGCTCTCTACCTGTTGATGCTGTCCCTGAAACAAGGCTGCTGGCAATTGCTGCCAGCCCATCCCCTGCTGCAGAAAGCAATAAATCCGTATTCTCTCCCTTGGAATGGTTCCCAGAATTTACGGACTTACTTTCTTCTAACTGAGCCTTGCTACTTATTAGAAGGCACACCTTTAGTCCCTTGCCTTTCCTCCTTTTTGGCAACGGGATTTAGAATTGGATTTATTGGGATCATTTGCTTTTCAGCCCAATGAAAACGAATGGGATCCCGATTCTGAGAGCAAGATCCTGAGTGTGAGATGTGCGTTTTTGAGAGCGAGATTGCCCTCTAGTGACTTAACCACAGTGTAAAAGTTTTAGTTTTGCACGGTTTTCCTTTGTAACGGAGCAACAGATTTCCTATCGAGGTTTCCGCTGGAGGGAGCAGAGTTCCCGTGGCGAGTGCTGAGAATGCCCTGGGTCTGTTGGAGGCTCCCAGCACACACCGGTGCAGAAAACATCCCTCGTCCTGTCAAGACGGGAGTTTTCCTTCTTTCCCCGATAGTGCCCGTGGGAGCCAGCAAGTACTCCAGAAACTAATTTTAAAAAGGGAGAAGGAGAAGGAGAATGGTCTCTGCATTCTGTAGCCAAGCCACATTGCTATATCCTTCTTGAGATGAAGACTGTAGAGTAAGGCCCTGAGTTTATAATTAGCATAAATGAAAAACTGCTTGCAGAAAGCTTACTGTGATAAAAAGATGCAACAGCTACATTTGGAAAAGACATTTAAAATAGAGATCTCTTCCATCATCACCACCACACAAAAACATTCCCACAACCTGACCTATACTAGGTGATCACTCTTAATTAGTGGCTGTGACTTGCTGTTCTGGAGAAAAAGCTAGGGATGGTTCTGTGCTTTGTGGTCAGTAGCACTGCAGCTACTGTTTTAAATAGTCACAATGGAATTTCCTGCAGCAAGCAAAAAGAAAAAAGTTGTCAGACCTGGCTCCAAGCAGGGCTCCATCTCTCTGGGCTCACTTGCTGGCTTTGCTGATTCATTCCTGGCAGCTAAAGAGGCTGGGGCAGAGCAACAGTGTTTCCATCCTGTACCTCTGCAAATGATGCCATTTCATACCTGGCTGTGAGCTGCAGCAGCTGAGGACCTTGATGCACAGCTGCAGCCAGGGTAGGATACCACCACTGAAACACCTTCTGCCCCTGGCTACAGTGGAAGGTCGTATC
>NW_011189675.1:0-756 GCF_000146605.3 Meleagris gallopavo | reverse complement strand
TGAAAAGATCACAATAGATCCTGTAGATGAGCATTGTTTTTTCCTCCCCACTGAATACTCGCAAAATTAAGTTTTGGTTACTTTTTTCTTCCAGAATAACATCTTCCTTAACAAATGGTATGATTTGAGAGACATGGTTTAGTAGGCATGGTGGTGATGTTGGACTAGATGATCTTAGATGTCTTTTCCAACCTTAATGATTCTATGATTTATTTTTTTTCCTTTCACACAGCTGGTTATTCATTCATGAATTCACTCCATGCTACTAAAATGCTAGTGTTATGGCTTCTCAAACCTGTGAATCTATGTGAATATAAAGTCTGTGAATATGGTGTACATATATACATATATTGATTCACTGTGTGTATAAAGCAGGGATAAAAGAGTCTAAACACTTGACTGATTGTCAGACTTGCATGATTTTGTTGGACTGACTTAGACTTCTTGTAAATTCTTATGCAAAAAATGCAAGGTTTTGGTGAAGCAGATCAGGATTTCTTTCTGCCTTAGTAACGTACTTTGAAACACTTCACCTACTGTAGTCCCATTTTTGCACAGAATTCTGTAAACTTTCCACAATTACAATCTTTTGCTGAATGTGCTATTGACAGAAATGTCATGGGAGGAGACAGTTTCCCCTCCCATAGAAGAGAAATTTTGCAGCATGTTTTGAAATATGCATGTGTAAGCAATGCAAATACCTAACTTGCTCAATACAGAATTGAGTAACATGGGTGCAAGTCTTCACCTCCAAAC
>NW_011189674.1:0-327 GCF_000146605.3 Meleagris gallopavo | reverse complement strand
GGAGCGGTGATGCCGGCGGGATGCCGCTCCCCTCCAGGCCGGGATGCTCGGGGCTCTCCTCGCAGGTTGTGGGGCAGGTGTGCGGGGGGTTCCCGGGGGTGCCCCAGCTCTCGCCCCGGTGCCCTCCTGGCTCCTCCGCAGATCCTGAATAAGGGTTGTTGCGTATCCAATGTGAATGAAAGAATAAAAAATTCAACTCTTACTGCCAGCTGATAATACTCGATTTGGCCAACTTGCTGCCGCACCGTTTCGGCTGCAATAGATGAGCCTGCTGTGCACCAAACCCAACCAACCCTTTGCAATGGTCATGTGTAGAACCCCTGCTTT
>NW_011189673.1:0-505 GCF_000146605.3 Meleagris gallopavo | reverse complement strand
AATATCTATCCTAATCCTCCCCTGTCTCAGTTTAAAACCATTTCCCCTTGTCCTATCACTATCTACCCTTGTAAACAGTCATTCCCCCTCCTGTTTATATGCTCCCTTCAAGTACTGGAAGGCCACAATGAGGTCTCCCTGGAGCCTTCTCTTCTCCAAGCTAAACCAGCCCAGTTCCCTCAAGCTTTTCTCATAGGAGAGGTGCTCCAGCCCTCTGATCATCTTAGTTGCCTTCCTCCAAGAGCTCCACGTCCTTCCTGCACTGGGGGCCCCAGGCCTGGATGCAGTACTCCAGATGGGGCCTCAAAAGAGCCAAGTAGAGGGGGAATAAAGCCAAGGAGAGGGGGACAGTTCATCCTTAGTGCAGCCTTATTCATTGCCACAGATGCCATTCAGCAAAGATATTGAAAGGTAGATTGTACTGTGTTTCTGTGCTAGTTTTTTTTAAATTAATAGCATACTGGAGATTTTTTATTTTTATTTATTTATTTATTTTTGAACAGTG
>NW_011189672.1:0-857 GCF_000146605.3 Meleagris gallopavo | reverse complement strand
TTTATATACTTAGTAGCTGATTCCTCTCCTAGATAGCTGATGAATGCAAGGTCACATAGGGACGTTTGATTTACCTGACTACAACATGCACCTTCTCTTAAAATCTAGAACTAAGCTTCAAAAAGCAGAGTATAAGGACTAATATACAAAACAAAGCAAGTTCGATTCACAGCTGTGTCATGAGGTGACACGTAACTAAGCAATGCTAGGTACCGATACGCTTGATCTTTGTAAATAAAGAAACTTCCATGCAGTCAGATGGGTTATTTTTTCCAAAAGAAGTTTAAAAACTACAGCTGGATACTTGTTTTTTTTGTTTTGTTTTTTTTTAACATATGCACAAAGCCTCTCTCAAATAATCTGGAGCTAAAATACAGAAAAATAACAGTTATCAATATTTGAATAATTTATTATCTGTATATTAAACTAAAAACTTAAGAAAAAATATAGTGACAAACATTAAAAAACTTCTTCCAGTGTTTAAAAATATGAAGTAATGACAGGAATGTATGCAAATGATTTGACTCACATCTAAAAGGCTCATCTATTTTAAGGCTGCTATTGCTCCTTAAAAAAAAAAAAAAGAAGAACACCACAAATATTTTAGTAAATCTCTCTTTGCTCTTTTTTCTCTTGCTTAATGTCAGGTATCAGGGGAGGTTCAGGTTGGATATTAGGAAAAAATTTCTTCTCAGGAAGAGTGGTGATGCATTGGCACAGGCTGCCCAGGGAGGTGGGGGAGTCACCATCCCTGGAAGCATTCAAGAGCTGTGTTGATGTGGCACTGAGGGACGTGGTTAGTGGGCATGGTGGGGAAGGGCTGATGGCTGGACTAGATGATCTTTGCAGTCTTTTCC
>NW_011189671.1:0-677 GCF_000146605.3 Meleagris gallopavo | reverse complement strand
TTTATATATGAGTTAAGTGCAGTCGTGAGGTTTTTCTGATGAGCTAAGATGTAACTTTATTTTAAAGACAAACATTAAATTTGTCCTACAAAACTAGAAGTTCTTTCAAGTCTATTGAGAGATTTTTCTTTCTTATTGATCAGATATGAAGTATACTATGCTACAGTATTTCTGATAAGACTACAAAGTTCACAAAGAAATGCAATTGTTATTGTTGACAAATGGTGTATGAACAATGCTACCAATTATGTTTTCTTTGTAAGAATTATTTGTTGAAATGTATTGTTTGGTTGACTAGATTTGCTTCTCTTTTCTGATTAATTTTCTACAGGAATTTTTTACTAATAATTTTTAGAACAAACTGTTTTTTTTTTCAACCCCAAAAACATACCCCAAAAGCATATTGTATGGCTGTTCCTTAAGTGCTTCAGAGCCATGCTTTAACTCAAGATCTCAGTGAAGATTCTCTCTCATACAAGTGTGAAGTAATTCACAAAATTAACTTGCAAAAAATTTTTGGATATTAATCATTATTGGCATGCTTATTTGATTAAATATCTTTTAAAAGTCTTATTGCATATAATGATAACTGATTAAAATTCTGAAAGCAATTTTATGGAGAAATTTTTGTAGAATTTTTGAAGAACCATTTCAAAAAACCTCTCATAAATATCAAG
>NW_011189670.1:0-417 GCF_000146605.3 Meleagris gallopavo | reverse complement strand
CAGCCTGGTCTGGTATTAAATGGGGAAGTTGGTGGCCCTGCATGTGGCAGGGGGTTGGAGATTCATGATCCTTGGGGTCCCTTCCCACCCTAGCCATTCTGTGATTCTGTGATATTTGTAGCTGAATATGAGTGTGACCACCTCTTGTGATTTCTGTGCTCTTGCTCAGAAGAGTGAGGGGAAGACCAGTGTCATAAAAGGTGTCATTTTTAGCTTCACTTGAGTAACCAGCAAAACTGTAATGTATAGGAACATGAATCATGCAACACGGAGAGGTGACTCACATATGAATGAGAAAAATGTTGCCCTAAAACAATGAAATTTTCTCCTCCCCAGGCTCTGGCAGAACCTGGGGATGGCTGACCATGATGGATGTGGAAGGAGAAGGTGGGGAGAGGCAAAAAAAAAAAAACAAAA
>NW_011189669.1:0-939 GCF_000146605.3 Meleagris gallopavo | reverse complement strand
GTTCTTACACACATTGGTGCAGAACTTCCCGTGCTGCAGCTTATGTCCGTTTCCCCTCGTCCTGTCTCCACGTACCACTGAAAAGAGACTGGCCTCACCACTATGGCCGCCACACCTCAGATATTTATAAACCTGGATCAGGTCCCCTCTCAGTCTTCTTTTCTCAAGGCTAAACAGACCCAGTTCACTCAGCCTTTCTTTATAGGGGAAATGCTCCAGGCCCTTCACCATCTTTGTGGCCCTCCGCTGGACTCTTTCCAAGAGATCCCTGTCTTTTTTGTACCGGGGAGCCCAGAACTGCACACAGTACTCCAGATGAGGCCTTACCAGGGCAGAGTAGAGGGGGAGGATCACCTCCCTCGACCTGCTGGACACGCTCTTCTTAATGCACCCCAGAATGCCATTGGCCTTTTTGGCCACGAGGGCACACTGCTGGCTCATGGCCAACCTGTCGTCCACCAGGACGCCCAGGTCCCTCTCTGCAGAGCTCCTCTTCAGCAGCTCATCCCCCAGCCTGTATTGGTGCATGCAATCATTCCTCCCTAGGTGTCAGACCCTACGCTTGCTTTTGTTGAACCTCATCCGGTTTCTTACTGCCCAGCTCTCCAGCCTGTCCAGGTCTCGCTGAATGGCAGCACAGCCTTCAGGCGTGTCAGCCAATCCTCCCAATTTCGTATCATCAGCAAACTTGCTGAGGGTGGCCACTATCCCCTCATCAAGGTCACTGATGAAGATGTTGAACAAGACCGGACCCAGCACAGACCCCCTGGGGGGACACCACTGGTTACAGGTCTCCAGCCAGACTCTGCACCACCAACGACGACCCTCTGCGCTCTGCCAGTCAGCCAGTTCTCAACCCACCTCACTGTCCACTCGTCTATCCCACACTTCCTCAGCTTTGTTATAAGGATGTCATGGGAGACAGTATCAAATGCCTTT
>NW_011189668.1:0-638 GCF_000146605.3 Meleagris gallopavo | reverse complement strand
CTGTTGATACCATATTTAGTAAATTACTTTGTTTTACCTCAGATTGTTGCCACTGTTTCAATTATTTCGGGGTCCCTTATTTTCTTTTTTTTCCCGGGGGCGCGGATCCGCGGATCCCCCCGCCCTTCTAGTCACGGAACCGGGCCGAACCAGCCCGTAAACCGTTGACATCCTTGAAGGGCTCATTACTGACGAGAGCTGTGAATTGTTCTTTGCAAACAAATCACTCCCCCAGATGCGTGCCTCCATCCCTTAGAAGTGTATTACAGACTTCCACTGAAAGAGTTCAAGCTAAGGGGATAATTTTTCCATTCTCTATTTGCTTTGCTCAGACTTCAGCGTTGTATGTAAATGTTAAATCACAGCATAATTTAGAGATGGGTTTGTTTATTTTAAAGAGAGTCAATTCATCTTTGTTACAGAAAGACAGAAAAGGGGGAAAAAAGACTTCAGCTTTGGTAAATTTCAAAAGCAAAATCACTTAATAAAAAGCTGCTCAGAAACTGCACATCGCTGGGAGATGTTTAAAATGCAAGCAGAGGGTTTTTTAACTGTTCCCGAGAAACACTCCTGTCGAATAGAACGAGGGCCAGGAGGTTAAAACACAGCCATCATAACCTTTATTGCTTCATTTTTGT
>NW_011189667.1:0-863 GCF_000146605.3 Meleagris gallopavo | reverse complement strand
GTGGAAGCAGAGCTATTCAGAGAATTGAAGTACAGCTTCTCTGAAGTTTTATGACAGCCTTGTCCAAGTAAGATGTTCTGTTTATTGTTAAGGCAAGCTCGCAGTTGTATTGAATCCTATTGAATCCTACAGATTGTAGCATGTCTGCTCTGAAAAAATTCTGATCAAGGTAGAGAGAGGTGGTTTGCTGGTTTAAAAGTATTTTGTTTTTCTTTACCAAGAAGATAAAAATGAAATCCTTCCCTTGCTGTGGAACATGTGAACTGCTGGAAGGCAGCTGTTTGAATCAGCATCCAAAATGTTCCTAAATTTTTGAGGTACTTTAGGAATAATCTTACTGGTTTCTTTTCCCCCCAAAGGAAGTAACATTTTATTTTAATTTCAAGCAGTTTAAATGTCCTTTTTTTCCTTCTTCCTCTCTCTCCTGCTTAGTAATCACTTAGCCTTGATTGTTCTTCTTTACTTGATGATTATATTACTCGATAAACTCTTCCCTGCTATTAAGCAACAATAGAAACCTTTTCTTCTAACAGTTCTCCTAAGAAGAAAAACCCATTGGAATTATCAGGCCAAATCTGTGGCTTGTGTGAGAGAATAAATAAATGAGCTTTCCCATATTAAAAAAAGTCATGATCATTGTGTTTTACCGTAATATGGACAATACGTTCATGCTTAATGCTATTTATATGTTTAATAGTTTTGATAGTCCTCACTGGCAAGTAACTTGCTCTGGCTTCTTGACAAATACCTCAGTATTACACAGCAACTGTATGGGAAATAATGTAGGTTAGCTTGTGACCGGCATGACAAAATATCTTCTCTACAGTGTTGTCCATGAATTCTCTCCCATCTCAGTACTCTTT
>NW_011189666.1:0-370 GCF_000146605.3 Meleagris gallopavo | reverse complement strand
ATAATGATTGGGATTGTGTGCTCCTTACTTACTGGTATTGCTTTGTAACTTGTTGTAATGCAAATAGCAACGTTAGTAATGGTATGATATAGTGGGTGATTTTCCTGTATTATCATTGCAGTCTCAAGAATTAGAATTATTAGGCATTATCTGGGTTCTTGTGTGCTTCTCCTATTTTTGTAGTAAATCAAATGTGAATTTGATCGTGCTTGATCAACCTGGTGGCCTTCTATGATGTTGTTACATGCTGGGTGGATGGGGGAAGAGCGGTAGATGTAGTCTACCTTGATTTTAGAAAGGCATTTGATACTGTCTCCCACGACATCCTTATAACAAAGCTGAGGAAGTGTGGGATAGACGAGTGGACAGT
>NW_011189665.1:0-492 GCF_000146605.3 Meleagris gallopavo | reverse complement strand
CGTGCTTGATCAACCTGGTGGCCTTCTATGATGTTGTTACATGCTGGGTGGATGGGGAAGAGCGGTAGATGTAGTCTACCTTGATTTTAGAAAGGCATTTGATACTGTCTCCCACGACATCCTTATAACAAAGCTGAGGAAGTGTGGGATAGACGAGTGGACAGTGAGGTGGGTTGAGAACTGGCTGACTGGCAGAGCGCAGAGGGTCGTTGTTGGTGGTGCAGAGTCTGGCTGGAGATCTGTAACCAGTGGTGTCCTCCAAGGGGTCTGTGCTGGGTCCGGTCTTGTTCAACATCTTCATCAATGACCTTGATGAGGGGATAGTGGCCTCCCTCAGCAAGTTTGCTGATGATACGAAGTTGGGAGGATTGGCTGACACGCCTGAAGGCTGTGCTGCCATTCAGCGAGACCTGGACAGGCTGGAGAGCTGGGCAGTAAGAAACTGGATGAGGTTCAACAAAAGCAAATGTAGGGTCTTACACCTAGGGAGGA
>NW_011189664.1:0-583 GCF_000146605.3 Meleagris gallopavo | reverse complement strand
CGTTTCCCCTCGTCCTGTCTCCACGTACCACTGAAAAGAGACTGGCCTCATCACTATGGCCGCCACATCTCAGATATTTATAAACCTGGATCAGGTCCCCTCTCAGTCTTCTTTTCTCAAGGCTAAACAGACCCAGTTCACTTAGCCTTTCTTCATAGGGGAGATGCTCCAGGCCCTTCACCATCTTTGTGGACCTCCGCTGGACTCTTTCCAAGAGATCCCTGTCTTTTTTGTACTGGGGAGCCCAGAACTGGACACAGTACTCCAGATGAGGCCTTACCAGGGCAGAGTAGAGGGGGAGGATCACCTCCCTCGACCTGCTGGACACGCTCTTCTTAATGCACCCCAGAATGCCATTGGCCTTTTTGGCCACGAGGGCACACTGCTGGCTCATGGCCAACCTGTCGTCCACCAGGACGCCCAGGTCCCTCTCTGCAGAGCTCCTCTCCAGCAGCTCATCCCCCAGCCTGTATTGGTGCATGCAATTATTCCTCCCTAGGTGTAAGACCCTACACTTGCTTTTGTTGAACCTCATCTGGTTTCTTTACTGCCCAGCTCTCCAGCCTGTCCAGGTCTCGCTGAA
>NW_011189663.1:0-466 GCF_000146605.3 Meleagris gallopavo | reverse complement strand
AAGAGATCCCTGTCTTTTTTGTACTGGGGAGCCCAGAACTGGACACAGTACTCCAGATGAGGCCTTACCAGGGCAGAGTAGAGGGGGAGGATCACCTCCCTCGACCTGCTGGACACGCTCTTCTTAATGCACCCCAGAATGCCATTGGCCTTTTTTGGGCCACGAGGGCACACTGCTGGCTCATGGCCAACCTGTCGTCCACCAGGACGCCCAGGTCCCTCTCTGCAGAGCTCCTCTCCAGCAGCTCATCCCCCAGCCTGTATTGGTGCATGCAATTATTCCTCCCTAGGTGTAAGACCCTACACTTGCTTGTGTTGAACCTCATCCGGTTTCTTACTGCCCAGCTCTCCAGCCTGTCCAGGTCTCGCTGAATGGTAGCACAGCCTTCAGGCGTGTCAGCCAATCCTCCCAACTTCGTATCATCAGCAAACTTGCTGAGGGTGGCCACTATCCCCTCATCAAGGTC
>NW_011189662.1:0-676 GCF_000146605.3 Meleagris gallopavo | reverse complement strand
CCCATGCTCACTACTCCTGATAATCTCCTTCTCTCCCAGTTGTCTGGAGATGGTATACAGCACAAGCTGTTCCATCACCTTCCAGGGACAGAGGTGAGGCTGACAAGCCTATAATCACCCGGGTCTTCTTCTTGCCCTTTCTGAAGACCGGAATGACACTGGCTATCCTCCAGTCTTCAGGGACCTCCCCTGCTATCCAAGACCTCTCAAAAATGATGGAGAGCGGTTCGGCAATGACTTCTGCCAGCTCCCTCAGCACACGTGGATGCACCCCATCAGGTCCCATGGACTTGTGGACCTTAGTACTGCCTAGGCGCTCACGCACGTCCTCTTTCCTGACTAAAAGGAAGTCTCCCATTCCCCAGACCCTCTCACTAACCTCCAGGGTGTGGGATTCCTGCGGAAGAGCCTTTTCACTGAAGACGGAAGTAAAGAAGGCATTCAGTATCTCTGCCTTCTCAGCATCTCCCATTACCCAGAACCCCCCCCCTCACTTAGTAAGGGGCCCACATTCTCTCTAGTTTTCCTTTTGCTGTTAACATACTTGAAGAAGCTTTTTTTATATCCTTTATCACTTTAGCCAGATTCAATTCCAGATGGGCTTTAGCCTTCCTCGTTGCATCCCTGCAGGCCCTGACTACATTCCTATATTCTTCCCAAGTGGTCAGACTCTTTT
>NW_011189661.1:0-496 GCF_000146605.3 Meleagris gallopavo | reverse complement strand
CCTCAAATAGCAGAGGTAACTTCTCCCACTTAGGCAGGGAATTACCATGTTTTCCTATCTAGAAAAGACAAGAATGTTTGCGTGGTAACAGAATGTTTATTATCAGACATCCACATCCAGATGTGCTCACGAGCAGATCTCTGCAAAGATGGTTGTCCGATAGAATCCCAGCCTGATGAAGGCTGTCCTGGAATTAACAAAGGCAAGTGTTTGACAGAAAGCTGCAAAACAAAGGAGAGCTTTTCACGCCATGGAAAGCGTGCGCACAACTCAAGAGGCAGCCAAGCCAATCTATTCGTTTGTAGCACTAGAAGAGCACCCCTGTTTGCTCAGAACTTCACCAGGAACTTACACGGTCCATTTAAAGCACAACACTCACCAGCTTTTGCTGACTTAATTTCTGCCATGCTGGCACAGGACAGCAGCTCACAGACAAGCACGGAGGCTTTGGAAGTAAATGATGGCAGAAGGTGAGGAGGAGGAGCTCAGTTCACTG
>NW_011189660.1:0-478 GCF_000146605.3 Meleagris gallopavo | reverse complement strand
GGAACTGCTGGAGAGAGTCCAGTGGAGGGCCACCAAGTGATAATGGGCCTGGAGCATCTCCCCTGTGAGGGGAAACTGGGAGAGCTGGGGCTGTTCAGTCCGGAGAAGAGAAGGCTGAGGGGGGATCTCATGACAGTGATAAATGTCAGAAGTGTGAGAGTCGAGTCAGTGTGGGCATCCTCTTTTTTTGAGGGCAAGCAACAATAGAACAAGGGGCGATGGCCACAAACTGGAATACGGGAAGTTCCATACGAATGCAGAGAAGAACTTCTTTACTGCCAGAAGGACAGAATGCTGGCACAGGCTGCCCAGAGAGGTTGTGCAGTCAGTCTCCTTCAATGGAGATGTTCAGGACCCATCTGGACACCTACCTGTGTGACCTATTCTAGGGTGCTGCTTTAGCAGCAGGTTGGGCTCAGTGATCTCTTGAGGTCCCTTCCAACCCCTACCACTTGTGTGGTTCTGACTGTGATTCTGT
>NW_011189659.1:0-494 GCF_000146605.3 Meleagris gallopavo | reverse complement strand
TGTCAGAAGTGTGAGAGTCGAGTCAGTGTGGGCATCCTCTTTTTTGAGGGCAAGCAACAATAGAACAAGGGGCGATGGCCCCAAACTGGAATACGGGAAGTTCCATACGAATGCAGAGAAGAACTCTTTACTGCCAGAAGGACAGAATGCTGGCACAGGCTGCCCAGAGAGGTTGTGCAGTCAGTCTCCTTCAATGGAGATGTTCAGGACCCATCTGGACACCTACCTGTGTGACCTATTCTGGGGTGCTGCTTTAGCAGCAGGTTGGGCTCAGTGATCTCTTGAGGTCCCTTCCAACCCCTACCATTCTGTGGTTCTGACTGTGATTCTGTGACTTAAGGCTTGTACTTTCTCTCTTCTTTTTTACAGAGTTATTTGAGAATGTTTTTGTCCTGAAGTGATCCCTCTTTGACTCTCCTTAAATGGAGTACCAATGTGAAGGTTGGATGTGCTTTAATAGAGGCAGCTTAGAGAAGGCAATGATAGAATAACAG
>NW_011189658.1:0-909 GCF_000146605.3 Meleagris gallopavo | reverse complement strand
TTGGGCTCAGTGATCTCTTGAGGTCCCTTCCAACCCCTACCATTCTGTGGTTCTGACTGTGATTCTGTGACTTAAGGCTTGTACTTTCTCTCTCTCTTTTTTACAGAGTTATTTGAGAATGTTTTTGTCCTGAAGTGATCCCTCTTTGACTCTCCTTAAATGGAGTACCAATGTGAAGGTTGGATGTGCTTTAATAGAGGCAGCTTAGAGAAGGCAATGATAGAATAACAGAATGGCATGGGTCGGAAGGGGCCATAAAGCCCATGCAGTTCCAACCCCTGCTGTGGGCTGGCTGCCCCCGCTAGGTCATGCTGCCTGGGTCCCTCCAACCTGGTCTTGGACACTTCCAGGGATGGGTACCCAGCGTTTCTCTGGGCAGCCTTGGCTTTCCTGCTCCCATCCATGCACATCCAGACAGAGTCTCTGTATTCTACACGTTGGGTTTTCCACCCACCCCTGCTTCCACTGCCTGTACGTTTCCTTCTTTCCCTCAGTCTGACCAGCAGGTACTTGCCCAGCCGTGCCAGTTTCCTGCCCCCTCTACTTGATTTCTTATTCTGGAGGTTGGAGAGCTCTTGTGCTTAAACTGAGAGAAAAGAGGGAAATGTACAGAAAGTGGAAGCAGGCTTGTGTATCCTGGGAGGAATAGAGGGCTGTTGTCCATGCGTGTAGAGATAGGATTAGGAAAGCCAAGGCACAGATGGAGCTGAACTTGATGAGGGACGTGAAAGACAACCAGAAGGGGTTGTGCAGGTACGTGGGCAGGAGGAGACAGGCCAAGGAGAGTGTTCCCCCTCGGATGAAAGGTAATGGGGAGCTGGCTTTGTCACACATAGAAGAAGCTGAGGTGCTCACGTGAGTGCTTTGCCTCAGTCTTCACAGGTGGTCAGGCTTCCCGTGTCTGCCAAG
>NW_011189657.1:0-526 GCF_000146605.3 Meleagris gallopavo | reverse complement strand
TACAGAAAGTGGAAGCAGGCTTGTGTATCCTGGGAGGAATAGAGGGCTGTTGTCCATGCGTGTAGAGATAGGATTAGGAAAGCCAAGGCACAGATGGAGCTGAACTTGATGAGGGACGTGAAAGACAACCAGAAGGGGTTGTGCAGGTACGTGGGCAGGAGGAGACAGGCCAAGGAGAGTGTTCCCCCTCGGATGAAAGGTAATGGGGAGCTGGCTTTGTCACACATAGAAGAAGCTGAGGTGCTCAGTGAGTGCTTTGCCTCAGTCTTCACAGGTGGTCAGGCTTCCCGTGTCTGCCAAGACTGCGAGCCTTTAAGTGAGCGTATGGGGAGTGGTTTCTGTCCCACTGTGACAATGGAACAAGTTGGAGTCCTCCTCGTGAAATGGAACGTGCTTAAGTCCATGGGGCCGGATGATATCTATCCCAGGGTTCTGAAAGAGATGGCTGGTGAGGTTGCCAAGCTGCTCTGCATCGTATTTGAAAAATCATGGCTGTCTGGTGAAGTCCCCGGTGACTGGAAAAAGG
>NW_011189656.1:0-860 GCF_000146605.3 Meleagris gallopavo | reverse complement strand
GGAGCTGAACTTGATGAGGGACGTGAAAGATAACCAGAAGGGTTGTGCAGGTACGTGGGCAGGAGGAGACAGGCCAAGGAGAGTGTCCCCCTCGGATGAAAGGTAATGGGGAGCTGGCTTTGTCAGACATAGAAGAAGCTGAGGTGCTCAGTGAGTGCTTTGCCTCAGTCTTCACAGGTGGTCAGGCTTCCCGTGTCTGCCAAGACTGCGAGCCTTTAAGTGAGCGTATGGGGAGTGGTTTCTGTCTCACTGTGACAGTGGAACAAGTTGGAGTCCTCCTCGTGTAATGGAACGTGCTTAAGTCCATGGGGCCAGATGATATCTATCCCAGGGTTCTGAAAGAGATGGCTGGTGAGGTTGCCAAGCTGCTCTGCATCGTATTTGAAAAATCATGGCTGTCTGGTGAAGTCCCCGGTGACTGGAAAAAGGGAAACGTTATCCCATTTTTAAGAAAGGGAGAAAGGAAGACCCAGGGCACTGCAGGCTGCTGAGCCTCACTTCTGTGCCTGGGAAGATCATGGAGCAGATCCTCCTAGAAGCTGTGTTAAGGCGCATACGAGACAAAGAGGTGATTGGAGACAGCCAGCATGGCTTCACCAAGAGCAGATCATGCCAATCTGGTGGCCTTTTATGATGGAGTGAGGGGACGTTCACCGCTGCACTACCTGGCCTGTGGCAGGATGCAACAGGACCGCTCCAGAGCCACACTAGATGGCTTTGTGGCTGGGCTCTTAGTTGTCTCAGGTAGGTTGAGAAAGGGGAGGAGTACAGTTGGTGCACACGTATGAAGTGAGAATGAATAACGGGTGAAGTTTTAGGTCCGGACCCCACCCTGCTCTATGACACAGGGTCCGGGATCC
>NW_011189655.1:2684-3403 GCF_000146605.3 Meleagris gallopavo | reverse complement strand
AACAAATGAAGTGGCTTTTCACGTTCTGCTTTGTACCAGACTTACAACCCTTCAAACTCCCCGCTCTCACTGAAGTTCTCTGGTATCCGTGGAGTGAGCAAAGTGCACAAGTAACTGAAGTACTGAATAGCACCTTGATACTTACAGAACGCAATGTGCGCTAGTGCTTTCATCTTTCACCTTCAATTCTTCAGCTGACATGCTCTGAAAGGCAGTTACCCCTTAAAGCTATCTGTAATCTTGCACAAATCTGAAATTAAAAGGATGAGAGAACTCGCACGAGCCTGGCGCAGGTAATGCTGAAGGATGCCTTCTCCCTGTAAGAAGGCTCAACCGCAGCAGCAGGCATAAAAGAACATGCTTTCAGCCCCAAAGGAAACAGACACAGAGGCATGCCATGGAGACAGAGCAGGCTTGGGCCAGGGCACTGAGAAGAGGGCACAGGACTTCTGACATTAGAAAATACATTCCAGTACACCCTAAGTTCTGGTCAGTACAATACTATTAAGCTCAGCTGTTCTGCCAAACGCTTCCAATCTGCGTCACAGTATAATGTGACCAGCAAGCACAGCTCTCACTGTTTTGCTAATGCAGCACGTTCACTGCCTAAGCACAAAACCAGGAGCGAGAAAGCAGAAGCAAAGCATCCCTTGGCAGATTTAACACTTCAGTCACGCACATCATGCTGATGGAGCAACAGCATGACTGAATCACCACAA
>NW_011189655.1:0-729 GCF_000146605.3 Meleagris gallopavo | reverse complement strand
CTGCTGCAGTGCCCAGTGTTAGCAATCCAGAGCATCACAGTGACACGGCGTTCGAGTGGCTCAGGGTAAGCAGTTACAACGCACCTTGATTTCGGGTGCCTCCCACTCCCTGACTGCCCACTTTCTCCTTTCTGCTTCTCTTTCCTACTTCACTTTCAGGCAGCTGCCTTGTTTGGTGGGGTGGGTGCTTTTCTACTCTCTTGCCCGCGTAAGGCAATTTCTGGATGTGAAACCTCACAGCCTGTCCTAGACATTGATCCAGAAAAGAGCGAGTTCGTTCTTCAGACAGAACTGGTAACTCTGGGCTTGCCAGCACATAGCAAAAATATTTCTAAATAAGGCAGATATTTGATGACATCTTCCTCAGAGAACTCGACAGGTGGCCCAACACGTCCCACAGACAGTCCCTTGTCCCCCTGTACAGAAGGGTTCTGTGTTTACAGGTAAGGATCGTTACTTAACAGAAGAAAAGTTGACTGAGATTTGATGTTACACCCTGTCTGACCAAGGTTAAGGATGGAAACAGACCTACGTAACAAAATGCTGTTTTAAGGCAAACACCTAAAGCCATCAATGAACAGGCAATATCCTTTCCTTCTGTCTCCTATTTTACCCCAATTCCTCAAAGGCTGACACTAGAGATGCTCTGCACCATGCTACTCAAGCTTCCAAGCACAGCACCATGAGCTCCAGCCTGGGTGGCAAGCCACGGCACAGCACTCATAGCAG
>NW_011189654.1:0-506 GCF_000146605.3 Meleagris gallopavo | reverse complement strand
ACACTGACTCGACTCTCACACTTCTGACATTTATCACTGTCACGACGATCCCCTCTCAGCCTTCTCTTCTCCGGACTGAACAGCCCCAGCTCTCCCAGTTTCCCTCACAGGGGAGATGCTCCAGGCCCATTATCACTTGGTGGCCCTCCACTGGACTCTCTCCAGCAGTTCCCTCTCTCTCGCGCACGGAGGGGCCCAGAACTGGACACAGCACTCCAGCTGCAGCCTCACCAGGGCACAGCAGAGGGGAGGATCACCTCCCTCAACCTGCCAGCCACGCTCTTTGCCATGCACCCTGGGATCCCATTGGCCTTCTTGGCCACCAGGGCACACCGCTGGCTCATGGACAACCTGTTGTCCACCAGGACCCCCAGGTCCTTCTCCACACAGCTCCAGCCCCTGACTGCACTCTTGCATGCAGTCCTTCTTCCCCAGGTGCAAGACTCTACACTTGCTCTTGCTGATCTTCACCAGGTTCAACTTCAATCCACTTCCAGAAAAAATGG
>NW_011189653.1:0-324 GCF_000146605.3 Meleagris gallopavo | reverse complement strand
CCTCCAGGCCCTTACAGAGCCCATCTCTGCTGGGGAATGGCTGCGAGAGCAGGGCAGACATGAGGCTGTGTACGAGCATAACTAGTGCGGCAGCACAGGGTGCATTCTCATGAGAAAGCATTAGGAGTTAAGATAGGAGACACAACATCCTTGGGCAGCTGTAAACAGCAGGCCTTAAACAGCAGGCCCACATCCGCAGCTGTGCTCTGTGGATGTGTGGGGGGCTGATAAGCGGATGAGCTCAGTGGCAGGTGTGAATGCTGGCTGAGCATTGGTTGAAGCTAGGCAGCCCACCTAGACGCCCACCTTGTGCTCCAGTAGTAG
>NW_011189652.1:0-620 GCF_000146605.3 Meleagris gallopavo | reverse complement strand
ACCATGGTGAGCACATAACGCTTACCATTACGAGATCGTGGCAAGGTGATATAATCAACCTGCCATGCCTCACCATATTTGTACTTTTGCCATCACCCTTCCTCCCAGAGAGGTTTCATTCTCTTGGCTTGTTTAATTGTGGCACACGTGTCACAGTCGTGAATGATTTGCGCAATAGCATCCATGTTAAATCACCCCTCGGTCTCTAGCCCACTTATATGTCGCATCTCTCCCTTGATGGCCTGAGGTCTCATGGGCCCATCGGGCTAGAAATAATTCACCCTTGTTCTGCCAGTCCAGATCTATTTGGGCCACCTCAATTCTGGCAGCTCTGTCTACCTGATGGTTATTTTGCTGCTCTTCAGTAGCCCTATTCTTGGGCACATGGGCATCTACGTGACGCACCTTTATAACCATATTCTTTATTCGGGCAGCAATATCTTTCCACAGGTCAGCAGCCCAAATAGGTTTACCCTTTCTTTGCCAGTTGTTTTGCTCCCACTGCTGTAACCACCCCCATAGAGCATTTGCCACCATCCACGAGTCAGTGTAAACATAAAGCATTGGCCACCTCTCCCGTTCAGCAACATCCAAGGCCAGTTGGACAGCCTTTACCTCTG
>NW_011189651.1:0-500 GCF_000146605.3 Meleagris gallopavo | reverse complement strand
GGGCCACCTCAATTCTGGCAGCTCTGTCTACCTGATGGTTATTTTGCTGCTCTTCAGTAGCCCTATTCTTGGGCACATGGGCATCTACGTGACGCACCTTTATAACCATATTCTTTATTCGGCAGCAATATCTTTCCACAGGTCAGCAGCCCAAATAGGTTTACCCTTTCTTTGCCAGTTGTTTTGCTCCCACTGCTGTAACCACCCCCATAGAGCATTTGCCACCATCCACGAGTCAGTGTAAACATAAAGCATTGGCCACCTCTCCCGTTCAGCAACATCCAAGGCCAGTTGGACAGCCTTTACCTCTGCAAATTGGCCTAAGTACTGAAAGAATTCTGAAGAAATTTTTAAAATACTGACAGAAATTGACTGGCAAAAAATACTGTCAGTCTAGAAACACAGCAGCAGGCAGCTGGTAGTATACTGAGAAGAAAATCTGTTGCCATAAAACTTAAGTTGCAAACACAAGAAAGTCTAACAAATGGAGAAGAGTTTAC
>NW_011189650.1:0-485 GCF_000146605.3 Meleagris gallopavo | reverse complement strand
CCTTCTTTGCCAGTTGTTTTGCTCCCACTGCTGTAACCACCCCCATAGAGCATTTGCCACCATCCACGAGTCAGTGTAAACATAAAGCATTGGCCACCTCTCCCTTTCAGCAACATCCAAGGCCAGTTGGACAGCCTTTACCTCTGCAAATTGGCCTAAGTACTGAAAGAATTCTGAAGAAATTTTTAAAATACTGACAGAAATTGACTGGCAAAAAATACTGTCAGTCTAGAAACACAGCAGCAGGCAGCTGGTAGTATACTGAGAAGAAAATCTGTTGCCATAAAACTTAAGTTGCAAACACAAGAAAGTCTAACAAATGGAGAAGAGTTTACGTTCAGTACAGTCCACAAGATACAAGCCTATGTCTCTAAGTTAAGGTTGCAAAATTAGATGCAGTTGTTATTCATAGATGTGAAACAAGGAGGCTAAGGAAACAAAAATAACATAGAAAGGGAATATTTAGTGACTTGAGTCTTAAGATT
>NW_011189649.1:0-513 GCF_000146605.3 Meleagris gallopavo | reverse complement strand
CGGAGCCATTTTAACGCCCTTTTCTTTTGCAGGTCCCTTACAGCCCTTCCTGGCAGCCTGCAGCAACCAGTCCTTTTTCCAGCATTGCTCTGCCTTGCTTCACAGCTCAGGGCTAGACACTGCAGACATGGAGAAGCTCCTGGCTGTCCTGCAGCACCTCTCTGCTATAAGGTGATCCCTTCTTGCCATTATTCTGTTGGTTACTGTAGAGATCAGCACCCGTGGGAACCTTCCTCTTCCTCCTGCTTCACAACCTCTGCTTTGCTGTTTGCCTGCTCCAGTGCGGACAGTGCTGGACGTTCTGTGTTAGCAGTGACCTGTTGGTGACAAACATTTTACTGGATAAAAGCCTCTTTTTGACTCTTTTACTCTTTTACCCTTGCGTGTGACAGTGGAGATGGACAAAACTGACATTTCCCAGATAAAACACAATTGATAGCCACGAGGCAGGTCAGGCTTTGGGGACTGTTAACCTTTAGTAGCAGAGGTTCCCATTGCTGATTGCTGAGTGGT
>NW_011189648.1:0-479 GCF_000146605.3 Meleagris gallopavo | reverse complement strand
CTGCGGTGCCCAGCAGGAACCTGCTGTGCATTTGAATTCAGGAGGTACTGCTCATTGAGAGTACAGCGCATGACTTCACTATCAAACTTCACACGGCTAAGAAAGGCTGGCACTCCACTCTGACACAGAAGCAAGCTTAGTTACAAATTTGGTGAATGCCCTCCATCTATTCATATGTGCTGCTTCTTCAGTCTGTTCAGTTTTATACTTAACAGCCCCAGCTGCACTGAACTGCGTATGAGAATTTACACCTTAGATGTTATTTTAAGAATGTCTGTCTCACCCTGTAAGACATCGTAAGAACAATTAGAAAAGAGAAACAAGCATGAAGGGCAATGTGATGTGCACGTGTCTGCTGATAGAGATGACCAAAGCAGATTAACCTCAAGCTTCTTATTCCTGCAGTGATCAGTCAAAATCATTCACACCAGTCATTAGCCACGCCAGCTGTGTTCTAGAACAAGTGGAGATTGATAACC
>NW_011189647.1:0-560 GCF_000146605.3 Meleagris gallopavo | reverse complement strand
GGTGAATGCCCTCCATCTATTCATATGCGCTGCTTCTTCAGTCTGTTCAGTTTTATACTTAACAGCCCCAGCTGCACTGAACTGCATATGAGAATTTAAACCTTAGATGTTATTTTAAGAATGTCTGTCTCACCCTGTAAGACATTGTAAGAACAATTAGAAAAGAGAAACAAGCATGAAGGGCAATGTAGTGTGCACGTGTCTGCTGCTAGAGATGACCAAAGCAGATTAACCTCAAGTTTCTTATTCCTGCAGTGATCAGTCAAAGTCATTCACACCAGTCATTAGCCACGCCAGCTGTGTTCTAGAACAAGTGGAGATTGATAACCAATGGGAGCCACCAAGCAGAGCCTTTATATAGCAGTGAAATGCCACACATTTCCAAAGAGCTTAGTCAGCGGTTCAATTTTACTTACACAAAAATACACGTTGGAAAAGCAGAGCTCAAGTCTTCTCCTTGGACAGCTGAACTCTCACCCATCATGAGCAAAGGGTGAGAAATCTTACTCAAAATCCACAACCACAACGACGCTTCCATCGCTGATTGCATTGCATGCCAC
>NW_011189646.1:0-383 GCF_000146605.3 Meleagris gallopavo | reverse complement strand
ACAGCTGCCTGCAAGCATAAGGAGAGCACAAGCGGACATTTCAAGAAGCGATTTCAGTGGCCAAAGACAGAGCAGTGCATTTCTGTGGTCTGGTGTCAACAGATGGGTCATTCATTACAAGATGATGAAAAATCCCAAAATAAAAATGAAATAAAAAAAGCAACAACCAAACAATAGCAATAAAAAAACTCCCCAAACCACCTAGAGAAGATGCTAAAAATAAAAACAGAGGAGTTTTGAGACTAACGTTTCCAGCTGAGTGAGCACCTGGGGAGAAACATTGGAAAGTTGTTGCCTGAAACAGGCACAGTTATTTGTGCAGATTTAAACTTGAGGATCTGTGGTAGGCTATGGATTTCACCACTCAGAGAGCATATTTGTGA
>NW_011189645.1:0-621 GCF_000146605.3 Meleagris gallopavo | reverse complement strand
TGGAATGCCTGATGCAGAGGTTGGAAACTCTGATTGTGGCGTGGGGGTTGGAGCCAGATGATCTCTGAGGTCCCTTCCAACCCAGCCATTCTGTGATCCTGTGATTCTGTGATTATGAAAAAAGGACATTCAGGATTCTTCTGAACTAGTGAATAAGATTGGATTCGAGAACTAGCTAAGAAGCAGAATCACTGTACTTTGAGGGTCCAGTTTTCTCCCGACTTAAGACTGCTCAGAGCCAGAAAAGAAATCTGTTGCCTTAAATGGGACTGAAGTGGTGTGAAGGAAGTCATTGTTTCACTTAAAGTAAAACTAGGCATGCAGTAGTTGAAATGATCTTATGAATGGTGCTAAGTCCTACCAGCATCTCAAAGAGATACACCAATACTTTTGTGTCTGTCAAGCATTACAGTAGGTCCCAATCAAAAACCTGGTGTCCACACACGTGGACTTGTGTATCTGCATGCCACATGTCTAGGTGTCCAGTGGGATCACAGCTGTGGCACAGAATGGGAGCATCAAAGATGATTTAGGTTTAGGCTGGATTTGCTCTACTCCTACTCCCACTGTGGTATACTCTGGGAGTCATATCCTAGTGAAGTCCCTGTAAGTTGTAAGGAA
>NW_011189644.1:0-527 GCF_000146605.3 Meleagris gallopavo | reverse complement strand
TGATAAGTGAATTAATCTGGCAGAGCGGCCTAGGGAGAACTGTATTTTATAACCTAGGAAGAAATAATCTTACCAAATGGACATCCTGAGTAGCAGAAGCATATCTCAGCTCCCCTTTCTTTCATCCACGTATTGCCTACAGGATTCCCAGGGCTGGTATTTCAGGCTGGTATTTCAGGCACTTGGAAGGAGATAAAACACTTCTCACAAGTTCTTGCCAGTGTTGCGTTTTTCTCGGCAGAAACCTGCATTAAAATTCTCTGGATGCTCTGAGACTGTACTGCATCAATGATACGTACAAGAGTTAGAAAAAGGTCAGCAGATTTATAAATCCAGGAAATTCAGGCTTTTACCACAATCTTTTTTCAAGATTTTATTTTATTTTTTCTCTGTTTAACCGTGGGTGTTTGATAGATTATGTTTTAAAATAAGTTTCAGTGGCCAAAGGTACGAGTGGCAGATCATGTCCTGATTGTGAACAGCTATGAGAGGTGATGAGTACTTCACATTACTCTACCAAATCTGGG
>NW_011189643.1:0-720 GCF_000146605.3 Meleagris gallopavo | reverse complement strand
TCTGTTTAACCGTGGGTGTTTGATAGATTATGTTTTTAAAATAAGTTTCAGTGGCCAAAGGTACGAGTGGCAGATCATGTCCTGATTGTGAACAGCTATGAGAGGTGATGAGTACTTCACATTACTCTACCAAATCTGGGATTTTTCTCTGCCATTCCTGTGTCTCGCTTCAGTGCTGCTTTAGTTTTTCCATTTTGAGCTTCTGAGAGTGGTCAGCAGTCGCGTAAATAAAAATGCTTGAGGTATAATTCACTAAGCCGCTGTTCTTGGCTGGAACCGTGCTGTCACAAGTGGTACGTGAGGCTGCTAAGGTAGTTATCCAGGGTCATAAGGGTAAACAGGGCTGTGTCAGAAGCGTCTGATCGCAGAGAAGCTGTGGTGCCCCATCCCTGGAGGCGCTCAGGCCACGTTAGATAGGGTAGTGGGCAGCCTGAGCTGGTGGGGGCAGCCCTGCCCACGGCAGTGCTTGGGGCTGGGTGGGCTTGGAGGTCTCCTCCAACCCAAGCCGTTCAGTGATTCTGTGATTCCAGCTCCCAGTTGCCGACATCTCTGCTACTCAGGGATTTCCAGTAGAGGAAGTGTAACAGCAGAACTTCCTCCTTCTGTTCTGTGATTATAAGCTCTTGTCACTTGTGCCCCTCACCTGCAACCATGGGACTGGGAGACTGGATTGGGCAGGGCACCGCAGCAAAATTCCTGCCTGTGTACCAGCAGCCATGG
>NW_011189642.1:0-614 GCF_000146605.3 Meleagris gallopavo | reverse complement strand
CTGCTGCAGTGCCCAGTGTTAGCAATCCAGAGCATCACAGTGACACGGCGTTCGAGTGGCTCAGGGTAAGCAGTTACAACGCACCTTGATTTCGGGTGCCTCCCACTCCCTGACTGCCCACTTTCTCCTTTCTGCTTCTCTTTCCTACTTCACTTTCAGGCAGCTGCCTTGTTTGGTGGGTGGGTGGTTTTCTACTCTCTTGCCCGCGTAAGGCAATTTCTGGATGTGAAACCTCACAGCCTGTCCTAGACATTGATCCAGAAAAGAGCGAGTTCGTTCTTCAGACAGAACTGGTAACTCTGGGCTTGCCAGCACATAACAAAAATATTTCTAAATAAGGCTGATATTTGATGACATCTTCCTCAGAGAACTCGACAGGTGGCCCAACACGTCCCACAGACAGTCCCTTGTCCCCCTGTACAGAAGGGTTCTGTGTTTACAGGTAAGGATCGTTACTTAACAGAAGAAAAGTTGACTGAGATTTGATGTTACACCCTGTCTGACCAAGGTTAAGGATGGAAACAGACCTACGTAACAAAATGCTGTTTTAAGGCAAACACCTAAAGCCATCAATGAGCAGGCAATATCCTTTCCTTCTGTCTCCTATTTTACCC
>NW_011189641.1:0-478 GCF_000146605.3 Meleagris gallopavo | reverse complement strand
CTTCCTATGCTGCAGCTTATGTCCGTTTCCCCTCGTCCTGTCTCCACGTACCACTGAAAAGAGACTGGCCTCACCGCTATGGCCGCCAAACCTCAGATATTTATAAACCTGGATCAGGTCCCCTCTCAGTTGTCTTTTCTCAAGGCTAAACAGACCCAGTTCACTTAGCCTTTCTTCATAGGGGAGATGCTCCAGGCCCTTCACCATCTTTGTGGCCCTCCGCTGGACTCTTTCCAAGAGATCCCTGTCTTTTTTGTACTGGGGAGCCCAGAACTGGACACAGTACTCCAGATGAGGCCTTACCAGGGCAGAGTAGAGGGGGACGATCACCTCCCTCGACCTGCTGGACACGCTCTTCTTAATGCACCCCAGAATGCCATTGGCCTTTTGGCCACGAGGGCACACTGCTGGCTCATGGCCAACCTGTCATCCACTAGGACGCCCAGGTCCCTCTCTGCAGAGCTCCTCTCCAGCAGCT
>NW_011189640.1:0-969 GCF_000146605.3 Meleagris gallopavo | reverse complement strand
GGACACAGTACTCCAGATGAGGCCTTACCAGGGCAGAGTAGAGGGGGACGATCACCTCCCTCGACCTGCTGGACACGCTCTTCTTAATGCACCCCAGAATGCCATTGGCCTTTTTTGGCCACGAGGGCACACTGCTGGCTCATGGCCAACCTGTCATCCACTAGGACGCCCAGGTCCCTCTCTGCAGAGCTCCTCTCCAGCAGCTCATCCCCCAGCCTGTATTGGTGCATGCAATTATTCCTCCCTAGGTGTAAGACCCTACACTTGCTTTTGTTGAACCTCATCCGGTTTCTTACTGCCCAGCTCACCAGCCTGTCCAGGTCTCGCTGAATGGCAGCACAGCCTTCAGGCGTGTCAGCCAATCCTCCCAACTTCGTATCATCAGCAAACTTGCCACTATCCCCTCATCAAGGTCATTGATGAAGATGTTGAACAAGACCAGACTCAGCACAGACCCCTGGGGGACACCACTGGTTACAGGTCTCCAGCCAGACTCTGCACCACCAACGACGACCCTCTGCGCTCTGCCAGTCAGCCAGTTCTCAACCCACCTCACTGTCCACTCGTCTATCCCACACTTCCTCAGCTTTGTTATAAGGATGTCGTGGGAGACAGTATCAAACGCCTTTCTAAAATCAAGGTAGATTACATCTACCGCTCTTCCCCCATCCACCCAGCATGTGACAGCATCATAGAAGGCCACCAAGTTGGTCGAGCACGACCTCCCCTTGGTGAACCCATGCTGACTACTCCTGATAATCTCCTTTTCTCCCAGTTGTCTGGAGATGGTATCCAGCACAAGCTGTTCCATCACCTTTCCAGGGACGGAGGTGAGGCTGACAGGCCTATAATTACCCGCATCTTCCTTCTTGCCCTTTTTGAAGACCGGAGTGACATTGGCTATCCTCCAGTCTTCAGGGACCTCCCCTGTTGTCCAAGACCTCTCAAAAATGATGGAGAGCGGTTCGG
>NW_011189639.1:0-847 GCF_000146605.3 Meleagris gallopavo | reverse complement strand
ACACCACTGGTTACAGGTCTCCAGCCAGACTCTGCACCACCAACGACGACCCTCTGCGCTCTGCCAGTCAGCCAGTTCTCAACCCACCTCACTGTCCACTCGTCTATCCCACACTTCCTCAGCTTTGTTATAAGGATGTCGTGGGAGACAGTATCAAACGCCTTTCTAAAATCAAGGTAGATTACATCTACCGCTCTTCCCCCATCCACCCAGCATGTGACAGCATCATAGAAGGCCACCAAGTTGGTCGAGCACGACCTCCCCTTGGTGAACCCATGCTGACTACTCCTGATAAACCTCCTTTTTCTCCCAGTTGTCTGGAGATGGTATCCAGCACAAGCTGTTCCATCACCTTTCCAGGGACGGAGGTGAGGCTGACAGGCCTATAATTACCCGGATCTTCCTTCTTGCCCTTTTTGAAGACCGGAGTGACATTGGCTATCCTCCAGTCTTCAGGGACCTCCCCTGTTGTCCAAGACCTCTCAAAAATGATGGAGAGCGGTTCGGCAATGACCTCCGCCAGCTCCCTCAGCACACGTGGACTCGGTGCTTATTTCCCTAGTTATGATGGCAGCTCTTCTTTGGCGGGAGATGACCCATTTCTCTAAAGCTAACCAGGTGCCACCAATTCCCCAGAGCAAGCAATGGTCTCTCGGTTACATGGGGGGTCTCAGTGAGATCTCAGTGCCACAGCTGCTGCAGCCTCAGAGGTGTCATCTGGGGCCCACCTGCAGGGAGAGGACACCACTGCTGCTCAGGGCCATCACATCAACAGGGTCAACTGTCGGGTCCTGCATTTTTTGGTCACAACCCCAGGCAAACCTACAGGCTTGGGGAGGAGTGTCTG
>NW_011189638.1:0-722 GCF_000146605.3 Meleagris gallopavo | reverse complement strand
TAGATTTAGCTAATAATTGTTCCTGAATCATTTACTGAAACGCTTACAGAAATCATCATGTTTCAGAAGAGATGCACCAGAACAATCGTGTGGGAATAAACAGGTTGCAATAAGAAGGAAGAAGTGGTGTCATGTGGGTATATTTCTATTAGTTTATGGTAACTCCTGGTATATGTGCTTAAACATCAGCTTCAGTCTCCTTATTACTCTAATATTTTTCAAAGTGGATTAAAAACAGTGTGATTTTATATATAAATAACCTCTAAAATTGATTCCAAACCTTTTTACTTTAGTAGATCACTATCTACCATTAAAAATGAATTGATGTAGTATTTTAGATCCAACACTTAAATCAAAAGAATGATAACAGAAAAATTTCACATGAACCTGCTGCACTATCACCAGTACTGTCAGAGATTTTTTTTCCCCCAAAAAAAGATTCCATTTGGCAAACTGTATAGGAGATTATATTTAAATCAGAATCCTAACTATAGAAAAAGTCATTTAGAAAGAAAAGACAAATTAAGGTTTATTGAACTAAAATTTTATTTCTTATGCCTGTTTAGAAACATTCCTAAAGTCCAGGTAGGTAGGCACTTCTCCATATCCCTGGAGCTAGGCCTTCCATTATTCCAGTTCAAAGCGCTCCAAAGTAACTAATGTACTATTAACTTCGAACCCTTACCCTCCCTGGTATTTCAAGATCATGTTCTATTAAAACT
>NW_011189637.1:0-722 GCF_000146605.3 Meleagris gallopavo | reverse complement strand
ACTTAAATCAAAAGAATGATAACAGAAAAATTTCACATGAACCTGCTGCACTATCACCAGTACTGTCAGAGATTTTTTTTCCCCCAAAAAAAGATTCCATTTGGCAAACCGTATAGGAGATTATATTTAAATCAGAATCCTAACTATAGAAAAAGTCATTTAGAAAGAAAAGACAAATTAAGGTTTATTGAACTAAAATTTTATTTCTTATGCCTGTTTAGAAACATTCCTAAAGTCCAGGTAGGTAGGCACTTCTCCATATCCCTGGAGCTAGGCCTTCCATTATTCCAGTTCAAAGCGCTCCAAAGTAACTAATGTACTATTAACTTCGAACCCTTACCCTCCCTGGTATTTCAAGATCATGTTCTATTAAAACTATTTCCCAGTATTGCCTACTGCCTACTCAACATTCAGAATTTGGAGACTAGAAGAATTTACAAGTACTGCAAAAGAAGTTCAACACCTAATAGAAAAACCTTCTTAACTATT
The DNA here is from genome assembly GCF_000146605.3 of Meleagris gallopavo. Classification (NCBI taxonomy): domain Eukaryota; kingdom Metazoa; phylum Chordata; class Aves; order Galliformes; family Phasianidae; genus Meleagris; species Meleagris gallopavo. Next base: position 233 of record NW_011189637.1, on the reverse strand, counting down.
ACTCCTTGACAACACAAAATCTCAAGCTCTGCTCAGAGTACTCCCTGCCTTCACCTCTGATCTCAGACCCACCTCGGTGACCCCGCGTGTTCTTCACCACCATAGGGAACTCCAGCACTTCTGCCTCATCAATCATTTGGCAAAATTCTCATGACCACCTGGTAAAAGAAACCAATAATATTATATGCCACCAGCCTGGTGTACCAAACTGGGATTTAATTGTGACACATTCC
>NW_011189636.1:0-977 GCF_000146605.3 Meleagris gallopavo | reverse complement strand
TAGGCCTTCCATTATTCCAGTTCAAAGCGCTCCAAAGTAACTAATGTACTATTAACTTCGAACCCTTACCCTCCCTGGTATTTCAAGATCATGTTCTATTAAAACTATTTCCCAGTATTGCCTACTGCCTACTCAACATTCAGAATTTGGAGACTAGAAGAATTTACAAGTACTGCAAAAGAAGTTCAACACCTAATAGAAAACCTTCTTAACTATTACTCCTTGACAACACAAAATCTCAAGCTCTGCTCAGAGTACTCCCTGCCTTCACCTCTGATCTCAGACCCACCTCGGTGACCCCGCGTGTTCTTCACCACCATAGGGAACTCCAGCACTTCTGCCTCATCAATCATTTTGGCAAAATTCTCATGACCACCTGGTAAAAGAAAACCAATAATATTATATGCCACCAGCCTGGTGTACCCAAACTGGGGATTTAATTGTGACACATTCCTCTTACTCTTCCAGCTTAGATAATGCAGAGAAAAAAATAACACTTAAGTATTTGGTCACAAATCAGAATCAGAATTTTAAGGTGTTTGTAATCTGTGCCTTATCAATTTCTACTTCCTTTGAAATGTAAGACACAAACTGACAATCATAAAATGGCTTAGGTTGGAAGAGACAGTAAAGATTCAGTTCCAGCCCACCTGCTGTGGACAGGGTTGCCAACTCCTAGATCAGGCTGCCCGAGGCCCCATCCAACCTGGCCTTAAATGCCTCCAAGGCTTCCCTGGGCAGCCTATGCCAGTGCCTCACCATTCTCTTAGTTAAGAATTTAATCATAACCTAAATCTCTTTTAGATTAACAAATGTTTAATAATGATAGTGGTCATTGATCACAACCCCAAATTCAAATTTGAATGCCCTGATTCCACCATCCTGTTCCAGTTTAGCCCTTCTACTTTATCATCCAAATTTCTAACAGGAAAATAGCACAGACATAACACCAGGAACAGTTCCATCCAAACTACAAG
>NW_011189635.1:0-622 GCF_000146605.3 Meleagris gallopavo | reverse complement strand
TGTGACCCATTTCCCCTTTTCTAAGACTTAAGTCTCTTGCATCTCTTTCTCCCTATTTCTTGAATTACCACTTTGATCTTCTTGCTGCATTTAATCTGTAAGAATCTTAAAGAGTAACATTTAACATTTATGATGGACGCTTTAATTTTATTTGAGTTCTTTGATTCACAGGAGGCTGACCACAGTAGAAGAAATAAGATAAGTCAGCAGATGAAGGGATGAGACTCCTTTAAAACCATGTCCAGTAAAGCACAGAACTTAAGCCAGGACACTGGTCAGAAAGCCAGAAGCAGCTAGCACTACTCCACCACAGATTTTAACGCATATCACAGAATAAAGTGTAGTTCAGTACATCCTGTTTTTCTTGGCAAAGCCAACTCCCCGTGATAACTTGATACTTGTGCAAAAAAGAAAGGTAAAACTTCTGTCAAATTCCAGAGACAGGTATTAAAAGAACTAAAAGACAGGCAGGGAGTTAGGAAGAAACACAGATGTTCTCCAACTACTCCGTCATTCTTAGTTTCCCTTTCCCACAATGAATTAAAAACTCATCCCTTTCTTAAACAGCTAGAGCAACTATCTATAAAGAATGGATATTTCTTCTCAAATGCGTTTTCACAGT
>NW_011189634.1:0-611 GCF_000146605.3 Meleagris gallopavo | reverse complement strand
AAGAAATAAGATAAGTCAGCAGATGAAGGGATGAGACTCCTTTAAAACCATGTCCAGTAAAGCACAGAACTTAAGCCAGGACACTGGTCAGAAAGCCAGAAGCAGCTAGCACTACTCCACCACAGATTTTAACGCATATCACAGAATAAAGGGTAGTTCAGTACATCCTGTTTTTCTTGGCAAAGCCAACTCCCCGTGATAACTTGATACTTGTGCAAAAAAGAAAGGTAAAACTTCTGTCAAATTCCAGAGACAGGTATTAAAAGAACTAAAAGACAGGCAGGGAGTTAGGAAGAAACACAGATGTTCTCCAACTACTCCGTCATTCTTAGTTCCCTTTCCCCACAATGAATTAAAAACTCATCCCTTTCTTAAACAGCTAGAGCAACTATCTATAAAGAATGGATATTTCTTCTCAAATGCGTTTTCACAGTAATTGATAGAAATAGTTGACTGATGCTTTTATCAAGTTTGTGTTTTTGCTAATTTTTCATTAGAAAAGCCTATCAGTGTAACCGCACAAAGGAGAGGAAAGCACTAATGCTTCTCAAAAAAGAAAGGAAAGGTGAGAGGTGCATTCCATTTTTAAATGTATTTTAATTAAAGCAAAA
>NW_011189633.1:0-533 GCF_000146605.3 Meleagris gallopavo | reverse complement strand
CCTATCAGTGTAACCGCACAAAGGAGAGGAAAGCACTAATGCTTCTCAAAAAGAAAGGAAAGGTGAGAGGTGCATTCCATTTTTTAAATGTATTTTAATTAAAGCAAAAACAAAACCATGGTAGCTCAAACAAATGGTTCTCTTAATCTGGCACTCTGTAACGAACCCAAGACTCCAGAGGCAGGGACAAGGAGCATCAGTAATTAACTGATGGAGGGAACTCCAGAGGGAAACCAAACCTCAAAGAACTGTTAATAAGTACTTGAACATGTGAGCTTGTGCTATTTCTGGCCTTTCATAACAACTAATATATTTACAGATGTTTTTATTTATATAGAAGTTGGACATATTTTCAGATTTTACTAAACTCTAGATCTTCAATATCCTATAACGTTCCGTTCCCTGAGATTCTGTCCGTTGTTTTAGGCAACTGGAAGAGTTCAAGGTGTTTTAGAAGTAATCAGCAATGTTAATTGCTGGGAGGTAGAGGCATAATTACACTACTCTTCATAAAATATCACAGCTAACCAACA
>NW_011189632.1:0-650 GCF_000146605.3 Meleagris gallopavo | reverse complement strand
GTACTGCTGAAATTAAGACTGTTCTCGGGAGATAGATCAATTGCCTGCTTCCTATTCGTAATTAGTTCTTGAGACCACAACAGCTGCCTGCAAGCATAAGGAGAGCACAAGGGGACATTTCAAGAAGCGATTTCAATGGCCAAAGACAGAGCAGTACATTTCTGTGGTCTGATGTCAACAGATGGGTCATTCATTACAAGAGGATGAAAATCCCAAAATAAAATGAAATAAAAAAGACAACAACCAAACAATAGCAATAAAAAACTCCCAAACCACCTAGAGAAGATGCTAAAAATAAAAACAGAAGAGTTTTGAGACTAACGTTTCCAGCTGAGTGAGCACCTGGGGAGAAACATTGGAAAGTTGTTGCCTGAAACAGGCACAGTTATTTGTGCAGATTTAAACTTGAGGATCTGTGGTAGGCTATGGATTTCACCACTCAGAGAGCATATTTGTGACACAGCTTCTGAATGCCCTATTTGCAGTGCTGAGGAAATGATCTTCATTATCTTTAAGTTGATGGAATGCCTGATGCAGAGGTTGGAAACTCTGATTGTGGCGTGGGGGTTGGAGCCGGATGATCTCTGAGGTCCCTTCCAACCCAGCCATTCTGTGATCCTGTGATTCTGTGATTATGAAAAAGGACATTC
>NW_011189631.1:0-507 GCF_000146605.3 Meleagris gallopavo | reverse complement strand
CAAGCGTCGCCGCCGTGCCCAGGAACTGACCCAATAAATTCACCCCGTGGAGCCTTCAACCGCTTCAGCACACACAGGCATCGTGTTGCTAGTGGGAGACAAAGCCTGGAATGGCACCGTTGCCCTCTGAAGTGCAGCAGGGCTGAGCTCAGCAGGCTGAGGGCAGCACTGACCTGTAGTGAGGAGCGGGCAGCTGCTGGATGACGTCCTGCATTCTGACCAGCCGCTCCTCATCTGTAGCGGCACAAACAGCACCCTGGAATAGTGCAGAAAGACACAAATCAGGCTAGAAACCTGCCGCAGGGTCAGGAACCATGGTGACAGTGTACTGTTGGGCAGCACCGAGGCACATTTGATGCCTTCCAAGAGGCCTCTGGGGAATTGCGGCACGCAGCTGGTGCCACCAAGGCCAAGGAGTAAAAGCACCGGGCTGGTTTACAGCCTGGTTGGGCAGCTCAGCTCCTCGCAGTGGGCATTCATCTCCAAGTACACTTTGCTATTGATCCC
>NW_011189630.1:0-931 GCF_000146605.3 Meleagris gallopavo | reverse complement strand
TGCCCTCTGAAGTGCAGCAGGGCTGAGCTCAGCAGGCTGAGGGCAGCACTGACCTGTAGTGAGGAGCGGGCAGCTGCTGGATGACGTCCTGCATTCTGACCAGCCGCTCCTCATCTGTAGCGGCACAAACAGCACCCTGGAATAGTGCAGAAAGACACAAATCAGGCTAGAAACCTGCCGCAGGGTCAGGAACCATGGTGACAGTGTACTGTTGGGCAGCACCGAGGCACATTTGATGCCTTCCAAGAGGCCTCTGGGGAATTGCGGCACGCAGCTGGTGCCACCAAGGCCAAGGAGTAAAAGCACCGGGCTGGTTTACAGCCTGGTTGGGCAGCTCAGCTCCTCGCAGTGGGCATTCATCTCCAAGTACACTTTGCTATTGATCCCATTCCCGTTCTATAAACAGCTGGGGAATAGACAAAAAAAAAAACACCGCAGGAATTCTCACAAGCATAGTGAATGTGGAAATAACCACCTCCTGGGGCCACCAGAAATGGCATCAGTACGATGCAGGATGTGGCAAAGACATGCGAGTAAACCTGATGGGGCTAACAGAAAAAGGGCCTCAGAGCTGGGCACTGCTGCAGCCATGTCCCAAGAGGCCCAGGGAAGAGCTAAAGGAAAGACGTTGCCTTGTGCTTACCGAGAACTTGTCGTAGAGCTGGTGGGTGAGCAGAGGGTTCGGGAGCTCCCTGAAGTACATTTTGCAGAGGGAGCTCACGCTGTGAGTGTCGCGGACAGTCAGCTCAGGAACCTGCTCACACTCAAATTCATGGCTGGAGAGAAGGACACCAAAATGGTTGAGGAAGAGGAAAGCAAGTAAAAAGCCACACCACGTGCAATCAAGAATTAGAAGGGCTTCCTGATTTACAGGAGAAAACAAACACTCGGTCAGCAGCAGCACGTGAGCCATGCTGGATGGGATGTTTCC
>NW_011189629.1:0-547 GCF_000146605.3 Meleagris gallopavo | reverse complement strand
AGCTGGGCACTGCTGCAGCCATGTCCCAAGAGGCCCAGGGAAGAGGTAAAGGAAAGACATTGCCTTGTGCTTACCGAGAACTTGTCGTAGAGCTGGTGGGTGAGCAGAGGGTTCGGGAGCTCCCTGAAGTACATTTTGCAGAGGGAGCTCACGCTGTGAGTGTCGCGGACAGTCAGCTCAGGAACCTGCTCACACTCAAATTCATGGCTGGAGAGAAGGACACCAAAATGGTTGAGGAAGAGGAAAGCAAGTAAAAAGCCACACCACGTGCAATCAAGAATTAGAAGGGCTTCCTGATTTACAGGAGAAAACAAACACTCGGTCAGCAGCAGCACGTGAGCCATGCTGGATGGGATGTTTCCAAAAGGGGACCTTTCTTTTGCTAAGGCATTTCCTGCAGGCCTCTGAACGCCCGCAACAGGGCACGTGCCCCTGCTGACAGCTGCGTCAGTCGCAGCGCTCTTACCGGAGTCTCTGGACGTTGGACGCAACACCGGACAGGCGGTATATCCCCTGCACCACGCCGTGCTGCTCAACGAACTCAGCG
>NW_011189628.1:0-845 GCF_000146605.3 Meleagris gallopavo | reverse complement strand
GAGCTCCTGAGTCAAGTCCTGATTCAAGGTTCAGGCTGTGCTCCCGTCCACGTCCCCATCCACTAAGCCCAGCCAGCCTTGGTTGAAGCAAATACAAATGTGCTTGTCCCTTAGGAGCATTAGCCTCACTTTATCCTTCAGCCATCAACTCCCATTACTCGTTTCTCCACTGGTATCAACCTGCCCCTTGCTACGTATGATCTCCCTTTCATCTTTAGACTCCCAGCAGAGGAAGATCTCCCTTACCATCACGACCAGAGTGGAGAAGATGCTCTCCCAGGTCACAGCCAAACACCCTTTCCTTCTCCGTCTCCCGCTCCTTTGGCTTCTTTGGGCGGGCCTTCACCAAGGAACGAAGGAAGGTGACGAGCTTGCCGCGTTCTTTGGCACTGCGCAACAAAAGAAGAAACCAGGTCATTCCAGTCATTCCAGGTTTGGCTCAGTTGGACAAGGCTGAGCACAACACATTCTACAGAGCACATCAAACGGGAAGAACATTACCAACAAGTACATACAAAAATGGATTTTCCCCATCCCTGGAGGAGTCCAAGGCCAGGTTGGATGGGGCCCTGGTCCCCGTGGTATGCACGAAGGATCATCAGCACAGAGGATAACATGGGATGGATAAGGGAGCTATTAAACACGGAACACACCCCAAAAAAGACTCCACTCTGCTTCCCTGCACCATCAAATGTAACATCCGTACCTGGCTTTGGCACTGAATTGATGAGAGACTCCGGCAGTTTTTCATTAATCAGCTCCACACACTCCCCAGGGAAAAATCCAACCTGGAACAAGAACAAAAAGAGAGGTGCAATACTGAATGCAGCATTTCTCAGGCCTGA
>NW_011189627.1:0-628 GCF_000146605.3 Meleagris gallopavo | reverse complement strand
TTTCTTTGGCACTGCGCAACAAAAGAAGAAACCAGGTCATTCCAGTCATTCCAGGTTTGGCTCAGTTGGACAAGGCTGAGCACAACACATTCTACAGAGCACATCAAACGGGAAGAACATTACCAACAAGTACATACAAAAATGGATTTTCCCCATCCCTGGAGGAGTCCAAGGCCAGGTTGGATGGGGCCCTGGTCCCCGTGGTATGCACGAAGGATCATCAGCACAGAGGATAACATGGGATGGATAAGGGAGCTATTAAACACGGAACACACCCCAAAAAAGACTCCACTCTGCTTCCCTGCACCATCAAATGTAACATCCGTACCTGGCTTTGGCACTGAATTGATGAGAGACTCCGGCAGTTTTTCATTAATCAGCTCCACACACTCCCCAGGGAAAAATCCAACCTGGAACAAGAACAAAAAGAGAGGTACAATACTGAATGCAGCATTTCTCAGGCCTGAACAGGGAAACCAAAACCACATAACGTTTTCCTTGGAACGTGCTTGCCGGACGCTCCGTAAGGCTATCCAGCACAAAATGGCCTGCTTAAAAGTAATCATTATTCAACATTTGCAGCCTAAAGATCCAGAAAACTGTGTACGGAGCAGGGACAGGACAAGTA
>NW_011189626.1:0-600 GCF_000146605.3 Meleagris gallopavo | reverse complement strand
TTTCCCCATCCCTGGAGGAGTCCAAGGCCAGGTTGGATGGGGCCCTGGTCCCCGTGGTATGCACGAAGGATCATCAGCACAGAGGATAACATGGGATGGATAAGGGAGCTATTAAACACGGAACACACCCCAAAAAAGACTCCACTCTGCTTCCCTGCACCATCAAATGTAACATCCGTACCTGGCTTTGGCACTGAATTGATGAGAGACTCCGGCAGTTTTTCATTAATCAGCTCCACACACTCCCCAGGGAAAAATCCAACCTGGAACAAGAACAAAAAGAGAGGTGCAATACTGAATGCAGCATTTCTCAGGCCTGAACAGGGAAACCAAAACCACGTAACGTTTTCCTTGGAACGTGCTTGCCGGACGCTCCGTAAGGCTATCCAGCACAAAATGGCCTGCTTAAAGTAATCATTATTCAACATTTGCAGCCTAAAGATCCAGAAAACTGTGTACGGAGCAGGGACAGGACAAGTACGCCACGTACCCCTAAATCCCAAGCGTACCTGGACAGAAAGACTTCATCTAGAGGTTATATATGATGATAGATTGATGCAGCTATCTCTGAGTTAGCACAGCCTATGAAATTTCTGCTTG
>NW_011189625.1:8574-9506 GCF_000146605.3 Meleagris gallopavo | reverse complement strand
AAGTATTTTTATTGTAGTTACTTTCCTTTTCAAAAGCTAGAATTCCTCATTTTATTAAGCTTTAAAACAGTATTTTGCATTGAACTGCTCTGAGTTTTTGAACATGGCTGCGACGCAGAGTAGGTGAAGGAAGGCTTGTTCTTCCTCTACACTATAATTAGGAAATGTTGTGAAATCTAAAACGAGTACAAAAAGATGTACCCTACAGGATTTGCAAACTTCTTGTTAAGTCAGTATGCTTTGAGACTAGTAGAAACAAATTATGACAATATTTCCCCAAGTATTCTTTACCCTTTTTCATAGAGCTTCCCGTATAGCTGGCTACAGACGGAACGGATTCAAGCAAGCTACGCAGGACTGAGTCACAGTTTGAACTGATCAAAAGCTGCTTCGCAAGAGAATGATGCAATATCTCACCATTCCCATCCCTAAAGAAAACGTGGTCCGACTACTCAGCATCTGCAACTTCTGTCCTTGGAACCCACCAGTTCGGTTTCTTGGAGGTAAAAATCCATGATTGCTTTGTCACAGTGTTTCAGAACACTTTCAGGAACAGTATAAATCAACAAACACACGAGAAGCAGTTTTGTAAAGAAATTTGCATGCACGTTGCCTTGTTGATGAGGCTGGTTTCTTAGTCCTCATTTCGGCCCATTTGTGCTCACCGGTAGCCCAAAGGTCTTTGCCAATTGCCTTTTACTAAGCAAAAATGCACTCTTCCTAAACAAAAAGGGAAGCAGATCACATTCAACCTCCCGCAGTGTCAGGTTCAACAGGAGACAGTTACAAGCCAGTGGAACATAATGATGTTGCTCCCTTGAAAGGGGGAGTCTATCAAAAAATCAAGATAATAGTCATGCAGAGGAGAACGTGCCTAACTGACTACGAATGTATACAGTCATTATCCTTCAGAAATGCATCCAGATACACAA
>NW_011189625.1:0-886 GCF_000146605.3 Meleagris gallopavo | reverse complement strand
TAAAGGCGGGAATCTCAGCTTAGAGCTGCTCTGCCTGCGCAGGACGGCTTCTGCACGGGAACCGTTTCCCTGTGTCGGTGTCAGAGGACTTTCCCTTTTGCTGTGGGCTTGGGCCAGCGCTGAAAGTTGGTCTTTGTAGGGAACTGCCTCCTCCATTAACTTAGAAGCAAGAGCCTTCACAACATGCATCAGGTCGCGGCCACTGAACCGCCCCTTTGGAAATACAGCTGCTAAGACACGTGTTCCAGTGTCTCAGAGAATCGTGTTTGCACGCATGCGGAACACGAAGCTAGTGTCTTTTAGGAAGTCACTGCCTGTCAGCCGAGGTAGGGTAACAGACCCTTCGCGTGCTTGTTGCTGCTGCTGGCTGCAGAACGCTGGGTAGCTTAGAGCCGGGGATCACAGCTGCATCTCAGTCAGCAAGCAGAAATTTCATAGGCTGTGCTAACTCAGAGATAGCTGCATCAATCTATCATCATATATAACCTCTAGATGAAGTCTTTCTGTCCAGGTACGCTTGGGATTTAGGGGTACGTGGCGTACTTGTCCTCTCCCTGCTCCGTACACAGTTTTCTGGATCTTTAGGCTGCAAATGTTGAATAATGATTACTTTTAAGCAGGCCATTTTGTGCTGGATAGCCTTACGGAGCGTCCGGCAAGCACGTTCCAAGGAAAACGTTACGTGGTTTTGGTTTCCCTGTTCAGGCCTGAGAAATGCTGCATTCAGTATTGCACCTCTCTTTTTGTTCTTGTTCCAGGTTGGATTTTCCCTGGGGAGTGTGTGGAGCTGATTAATGAAAAACTGCCGGAGTCTCTCATCAATTCAGTGCCAAAGCCAGGTACGGATGTTACATTTGATGGTGCAGGGAAGCAGAGTGGAGTCTTT
>NW_011189624.1:0-481 GCF_000146605.3 Meleagris gallopavo | reverse complement strand
TGCAGCTATCTCTGAGTTAGCACAGCCTATGAAATTCTGCTTGCTGACTGAGATGCAGCTGTGATCCCCGGCTCTAAGCTACCCAGCGTTCTGCAGCCAGCAGCAGCAACAAGCACGCGGAGGGTCTGTTACCCTACCTCGGCTGACAGGCAGTGACTTCCTAAAAGACACTAGCTTCGTGTTCCGCATGCGTGCAAACATGATTCTCTGAGACACTGGAACACGTGTCTTAGCAGCTGTATTTCCAAAGGGGCGGTTCAGTGGCCGCGACCTGATGCATGTTGTGAAGGCTCTTGCTTCTAAGTTAATGGAGGAGGCAGTTCCCTACAAAGACCAACTTTCAGCGCTGGCCCAAGCCCACAGCAAAAGGGAAAGTCCTCTGACACCGACACAGGGAAACGGTTCCCGTGCAGAAGCCGTCCTGCGCAGGCAGAGCAGCTCTAAGCTGAGATTCCCGCCTTTACTGAAGTTGCGCTCTCAA
>NW_011189623.1:0-621 GCF_000146605.3 Meleagris gallopavo | reverse complement strand
TTCTGCTTGCTGACTGAGATGCAGCTGTGATCCCCGGCTCTAAGCTACCCAGCGTTCTGCAGCCAGCAGCAGCAACAAGCACGCGGAGGGTCTGTTACCCTACCTCGGCTGACAGGCAGTGACTTCCTAAAAGACACTAGCTTCGTGTTCCGCATGCGTGCAAACACGATTCTCTGAGACACTGGAACACGTGTCTTAGCAGCTGTATTTCCAAAGGGGCGGTTCAGTGGCCGCGACCTGATGCATGTTGTGAAGGCTCTTGCTTCTAAGTTAATGGAGGAGGCAGTTCCCTACAAAGACCAACTTTCAGCGCTGGCCCAAGCCCACAGCAAAGGGAAAGTCCTCTGACACCGACACAGGGAAACGGTTCCCGTGCAGAAGCCGTCCTGCGCAGGCAGAGCAGCTCTAAGCTGAGATTCCTGCCTTTACTGAAGTTGCGCTCTCAAGTCTGAAGCTTGTGCCTACCTGAAAGCCATGCTTGCCTCTCCACCAGGGGCTCAGCTCCTTTGCTGGCATAGCAATAACGCACACGATGTCTCCCACCTGCAAGAGATTGCAACGTCAATCCCAGCTTCAGCACGGCTGGGAGGAAAGCACAGCTCAAATGACTGCATTCTTCTG
>NW_011189622.1:0-631 GCF_000146605.3 Meleagris gallopavo | reverse complement strand
AACACGTGTCTTAGCAGCTGTATTTCCAAAGGTGCGGTTCAGTGGCCGCGACCTGATGCATGTTGTGAAGGCTCTTGCTTCTAAGTTAATGGAGGAGGCAGTTCCCTACAAAGACCAACTTTCAGCGCTGGCCCAAGCCCACAGCAAAAGGGAAAGTCCTCTGACACCGACACAGGGAAACGGTTCCCGTGCAGAAGCCGTCCTGCACAGGCAGAGCAGCTCTAAGCTGAGATTCCCGCCTTTACTGAAGTTGTGCTCTCAAGTCTGAAGCTTGTGCCTACCTGAAAGCCATGCTTGCCTCTCCACCAGGGGCTCAGCTCCTTTGCTGGCATAGCAATAACGCACACGATGTCTCCCACCTGCAAGAGATTGCAACGTCAATCCCAGCTTCAGCACGGCTGGGAGGAAAGCACAGCTCAAATGACTGCATCCTTCTGCATTGCCAAATACTGTCGAGCTGGAGAGCAATTGCACCAGTGCAGCTCTTAAGGCATTTGCCGTTGTACAACTGAATTTGGAGGTAGAAGAGTCACTGTGTTACACAGCAGCAGGCTCTCTGCCAAAGGGGATGGAAGAGCTCCAATTATCTACAGACATAAGTCAGCAGAACAGATCCTGAACAGATCTACAC
>NW_011189621.1:0-2672 GCF_000146605.3 Meleagris gallopavo | reverse complement strand
CGGAGGAGAGAGAAGATTTTAAGCATGTGGAATGCAGAGATTAGAATCTGTAGGAGGAAGAAAAACAAAGTTGTCTATCACTTCTGACATTTTCTAGCTGTTACGGTTTTTTTTAGTTTTCAGTTAACCTCCACCAGTGGGCTTGTTTTAAAATGTCAAGTCTTGCAGTGCTGACAGTATTTTATGATGTAATGAGAGTTTCACGTATGGTAGAGCTTTAAAAATTTTAATTTAGTCAGGTGTATTTTTAATTTTTTTTCCTTGCAATAAATAATGCTTTGGGTGCAGCTTTCATATGTCCTCTCTCTATTGTATGCTAGGATAATGCCAGTGAAGAACATTTTTAGAAATACTCTAAGGAATATAATACTAAAACACTGAACTGTCTGAACTATAAAAACAAATCCCATTTCTTGTCTGTTTGCATTATGGAAAAATATAGGTAGGCAAATCACAGCAGCATGAGGCCACACCTCAAGTACTGTGCTCAGTTTTGGGCCCATCACTACAAGAAGGACATCGAGGCCCTGGAGTGTGTGCAGAGAACGGCAATGAAACTGGTGAGGGGGTCTGGAGCACAAGTCTTATGGGGAGCGGCTGAGGGAGCTGGGATTGTTCAGTCTGGAGAAGAGGAGGCTCAGGGGAGACCTTATCGTTCACTACAGCTACCTGAAGGGAGGTGATGGTGAGGTGGGGTCACCCTCTTCTCCCACGTAACAGTGATAGGACGAGAGAGAATGGTCTTCAGTTGCACCAGGGGAAGTTCACTTTGATATTAGGAAACATTTGTTCTTGGAAAGAGTGGTGAGGCACTGGCACAGGCTGCCCAGAGATGTGGTGGAGCTACTGTCCCTGGAGGTGTTCAAGAAATGTGTAGAGGTGGCACTGAGGGACATGGTTTAGTGGTCATGGTGGTGATGGGTTGGACATGATGATATTAGAGGTCTTTTCCAACTTTAATGATTCTATGATCATATGACTCTATGACGGGCCCTTTTTTCACTGTTTACTGGCAAAAGAGAGAGAGCTGACACCTATTCCAGATTTCTTGCAAGACTCAAGTGATTTCTTACTTAAAGCCACAGTAATCACACTACTGGATGGAAGTCTCGTTTCAAAGACAAAAAATGTATCTGGACCATAAAAATGTTGTTTTTTCTTCTCAAGATAAAGCTTTAAAGCTGCACTTCATAAGCTAAAAAGCCAAAGCTTATCAAAGCAAATAACACTTGTATAATTACATTTTAAATATTATTTTAACTTTATATTAACTTTGTATTATTTATATTTATATTTATGTTAAATATTATGTTAATGTTAACTTTCTGCATCAAAAGCCTGATTGATGATTATGGATCACAGCAATATGCTAGTAGTTAAAAAGCAACAAAACTGGAATTGAGACAGTAGTGGCGTACTTAGTCACCTACAGGACTTGTGCTGTGCTCTGTCATGTCCAAAATGTTCTAAGTATCAGCGGAAAAAAGTTCCATATGTATTTCTAAAAAATCCATAACATCACTATGAAATTTCTGTATCAAAACCATATATTGTTTTTGAGCAAGCTGGCAGCAAATAAATTTTCAGACTCGTTTTTATGGCAAATAAGCCTGCCTCCAGCTTTCAAATGCAATGCTCCTGATGGTCCTGATTCCTACAGTATTTTAACATCAGTCTTCAATGCCAAGAAATCAAGGCCCAAAGAACAATGCTATCAGTTTCAAAATCATATTTTAAATCATAAAATCTAGTGTACTTTTAAATGAAACAAAGTGTCTATGTTTGATTCAATTTGTAGCAATGCCACTTAAAATCCAACAAAAACAAAAAAATACTTAAGATTGAACTGTTTCGATGCGACCGTCGAATAACACCTATGGAGTCTAGGGGAGTTTGAGGATAGACATGCAACCTGGGACTGCTTAGTACAGAGAAGACTCGAGGGAATCTCATCAATGTATATAAATGCCTGAGGGGAGGATTCAGTGCAGGTAGAGCCAGGCTCTTCTCAGTGGTGTCCAGTGCCAGGCAATGGACACAAACTGGTGCTCCTCTGACCACCACAAAGCCCTTCTGTGCTGTACAGATGACTCAAGTATTGAAAGTCTGCAACGAGGTTTCCCCAAAGCCTTCTCTTCTCAAAGCTGAATTAGTCCACCTCCCTCAACCTTTCTTCATAGGAGAAGTACTCCAGCCTCAGGTCATCTTCCTGGCCCTCCTTTAGACCTACTTCAACAACTTCACGTCTTTCTAACATTGAGGGGGCCTCAGGCCCGGATGGCCCCACTTCAGGTCGAGCCTCACAAGGACAGAGCAAAGGAGGACAAACACTTCCCTCCTTCTGCTGGCCACCCCTCTTTAGGTGGAGCCCATGTAGTTGGTTTTCTGGGCTGCAAGTACACGCTGCTGGCTCATGTCCAGCTTTTCATCCACCAGGATCCCCAAGTCCTTCTCCACAGAGCTGCTCTCAAGGACTTCTTCTCCCATTCAGTAATGGGGAGTTGTTTGTATTTTGGGGTTGTCCTGACCCAAGAGCAACATCTTGCTCTTGGTCTTGTTAGATCTCATTAGGTTCAACAAGATCTCCAGAAGCTACCTGGATGTGGCCCTGGCACTCTGTTCTACATGTTCCTGTTGGAGTAGGGATTGGATCAGATGGACCCAGAGGGACC
>NW_011189620.1:0-596 GCF_000146605.3 Meleagris gallopavo | reverse complement strand
TTTCAGTTAACCTCCACCAGTGGGCTTGTTTTAAAATGTCAAGTCTTGCAGTGCTGACAGTATTTTATGATGTAATGAGAGTTTCACGTATGGTAGAGCTTTAAAAATTTTAATTTAGTCAGGTGTATTTTTAATTTTTTGTTCCTTGCAATAAATAATGCTTTGGGTGCAGCTTTCATATGTCCTCTCTCTATTGTATGCTAGGATAATGCCAGTGAAGAACATTTTTAGAAATACTCTAAGGAATATAATACTAAAACACTGAACTGTCTGAACTATAAAAACAAATCCCATTTCTTGTCTGTTTGCATTATGGAAAAATATAGGTAGGCAAATCACAGCAGCATGAGGCCACACCTCAAGTACTGTGCTCAGTTTTGGGCCCATCACTACAAGAAGGACATCGAGGCCCTGGAGTGTGTGCAGAGAACGGCAATGAAACTGGTGAGGGGTCTGGAGCACAAGTCTTATGGGGAGCGGCTGAGGGAGCTGGGATTGTTCAGTCTGGAGAAGAGGAGGCTCAGGGGAGACCTTATCGTTCACTACAGCTACCTGAAGGGAGGTGATGGTGAGGTGGGGTCACCCTCTTCTCCCAC
>NW_011189619.1:0-586 GCF_000146605.3 Meleagris gallopavo | reverse complement strand
GCACAATGTACTAAAGATTGAGAGACGAAAAGGTGCAGAGTTTTTCCAGCTTTGATTTCCTGTCTGGAACTTTGGAACCCACTGCTTGCAATTGTTAATCTGTCCCAAGTGGTCTAGTTTGGAATGCCCTCGTACTTCTTGGATTGCTCTGCTGTTCAAGATGGAGCAATTCTTTCAGGTACCACTGCACCGCTGCTGTTGGCTTCTAATTCTTGCTTTGTTTGTTTGTTTTGCACAGACTGCTTTTCAAGCCTCCTTTTTCTTTCCAGTCAGAGTGAGAATTGCACTGGGAGGTGTATGAACCTGGTTGTGCCTGTACATAAAGAGAACAGCAGCAGAGCCTCACAGGTGACTGCTGCCAGCTCTCGTTGTAGCCAGGAGCACGTAACTGTGCCAAATCCCTTGTGATGGGTTTGATTTCATTTTTGCCAGTGAAATGCTTGTAGGTACTGCAGGTACTGCAGCAGGGTGATGAGCTGAGATGAAGATATGGGTTTTAGTAGTGCTATAAGTTGAGTGGAGGAACGTTTGAATGAGGGTTATGTGCTTTCTTTGGGACCATAAGGTTTTTTTGCGGAGGGAAAGA
>NW_011189618.1:0-515 GCF_000146605.3 Meleagris gallopavo | reverse complement strand
ATGTCTGGAACTTTGGACCCACTGCTTGCAGTTGTTAATCTGTCCCAAGTGGTCTAGTTTGGAATGCCCTCGTACTTCTTGGATTGCTCTGCTGTTCAAGATGGAGCAATTCTTTCAGGTACCACTGCACCGCTGCTGTTGGCTTCTAATTCTTGCTTTGTTTGTTTGTTTTGCACAGACTGCTTTTCAAGCCTCCTTTTTCTTTCCAGTCAGAGTGAGAATTGCACTGGGAGGTGTATGAACCTGGCTGTGCCTGTACATAAAGAGAACAGCAGCAGAGCCTCACAGGTGACTGCTGCCAGCTCTCGTGGTAGCCAGGAGCACGTAACTGTGCCAAATCCCTTGTGATGGGTTTGATTTCATTTTTGCCAGTGAAATCCTTGTAGATACTGCAGGTACTGCAGCAGGGTGATGAGCTGAGATGAAGATATTGGTTTTAGTAGTGCTTTAAGTTGAGTGGAGGAACGTTTGAATGAGGGTTATGTGCTTTCTTTGGGACCATAAGGTTTTTTTGC
>NW_011189617.1:0-532 GCF_000146605.3 Meleagris gallopavo | reverse complement strand
TTTCCAGTCAGAGTGAGAATTGCACTGGGAGGTGTATGAACCTGGCTGTGCCTGTGCATAAAGAGAACAGCAGCAGAGCCTCACAGGTGACTGCTGCCAGCTCTCGTTGTAGGCAGGAGCACGTAACTGTGCCAAATCCCTTGTGATGGGTTTGATTTCATTTTTGCCAGTGAAATCCTTGTAGATACTGCAGGTACTGCAGCAGGGTGATGAGCTGAGATGAAGATATGGGTTTTAGTAGTGCTTTAAGTTGAGTGGAGGAACGTTTGAATGAGGGTTATGTGCTTTCTTTGGGACCATAAGGTTTTTTTGCGGAGGGAAAGAGCCAGCTTTTCATGGGCTATATGTAGCCTTTGGCAAGGGCAGACAATGCAATCTGTCAGTAAGCCATTGGAGGTGCTTCAGGTTTGTAAAGTTGTCCTTTTATTTTTTAGGCAGACGTTTGGAGCATGGGTGTACTGCGGTATGCTCTGTTGTGTGGGCTTCTTCCTTTTGATGCTGCCAGTGTGATGGCACTCTGCAGGAGGATAAC
>NW_011189616.1:0-500 GCF_000146605.3 Meleagris gallopavo | reverse complement strand
GAGAACAGCAGCAGAGCCTCACAGGTGACTGCTGCCAGCTCTCGTTGTAGGCAGGAGCACGTAACTGTGCCAAATCCCTTGTGATGGGTTTGATTTCATTTTTGCCAGAGAAATCCTTGTAGATACTGCAGGTACTGCAGCAGGGTGATGAGCTGAGATGAAGATATTGGTTTTAGTAGTGCTTTAAGTTGAGTGGAGGAACGTTTGAATGAGGGTTATGTGCTTTCTTTGGGACCATAAGGTTTTTTTTGCGGAGGGAAAGAGCCAGCTTTTCATGGGCTATATGTAGCCTTTGGCAAGGGCAGACAATGCAATCTGTCAGTAAGCCATTGGAGGTGCTTCAGGTTTGTAAAGTTGTCCTTTTATTTTTTAGGCAGACGTTTGGAGCATGGGTGTACTGCGGTATGCTCTGTTGTGTGGGCTTCTTCCTTTTGATGCTGCCAGTGTGATGGCACTCTGCAGGAGGATAACAGTAGGTATCAGTGGTGCTAGAATGCACT
>NW_011189615.1:0-556 GCF_000146605.3 Meleagris gallopavo | reverse complement strand
TTGTGATGGGTTTGATTTCATTTTTTGCCAGAGAAATCCTTGTAGATACTGCAGGTACTGCAGCAGGGTGATGAGCTGAGATGAAGATATGGGTTTTAGTAGTGCTTTAAGTTGAGTGGAGGACCATTTGAATGAGGGTTATGTGCTTTCTTTGGGACCATAAGGTTTTTTTGCGGAGGGAAAGAGCCAGCTTTTCATGGGCTATATGTAGCCTTTGGCAAGGGCAGACAATGCAATCTGTCAGTAAGCCATTGGAGGTGCTTCAGGTTTGTAAACTTGTCCTTTTATTTTTTAGGTCAGACGTTTGGAGCATGGGTGTACTGCGGTATGCTCTGTTGTGTGGGCTTCTTCCTTTTGATGCTGCCAGTGTGATGGCACTCTGCAGGAGGATAACAGTAGGTATCAGTGGTGCTAGAATGCACTGAGAAGGGAACTAGCTGAGCGTGACAGGAGGCCTTGCTTTTCTGATGGCAGAACGTGCTGAGCTGTGCTGTGGGTGGAAAGGCCTGTCTGCTGAGGATTGTCCCTTTGTTTGCTGCTGTTTCCACCAGGATTT
>NW_011189614.1:0-513 GCF_000146605.3 Meleagris gallopavo | reverse complement strand
TCCAAAGTTCAGCAGCTGAAAGAATGAGTAGCTTCATTGTAACAGGGTCACATGTGATTTTGGAGCAAACTTGCTGCAGCTTTTTGGAACAGGCTGCCCAGGGAGGTGGTGGAGTCACCGTGCTCAAGAGCCACGGGGTTGTGGCACTGAGGGCTGTGGGCAGGTGGGGTGGGCCGGTGTTGGACCGGATGATGGCAGTGGTCTTTCCAACCATAACGGTTCTATGAAAGATGAAGCTTTGAAGAAGTCTTGTGCTTAAATGTAAGGCTCTTTTCAACAAGTCTGAGCTGTTTTGGTTCCCCTGGCTACTGTTTCAAATACACATTCTGAAAAGGTTCCTGGGTGGAACAGAGCGTTCCTCTGTTTGCTCTTACAGTGATTCCCAATTTTTCGTTTATGCGTTAGCGTATTTTCTCTGTCTGAAGGCAGTGTGACAAATGGCAACTCATGGACCTGTTTGCATCCCACAGAAAGCCCAACCTAGTGGATGGAAGAAAAAAACACCAACCCTGT
>NW_011189613.1:2449-3193 GCF_000146605.3 Meleagris gallopavo | reverse complement strand
TAGTCTATCGGATGGATTATGCAGAAATGCCTCAGTTACTTGGATTAAAGAGCGTTAAAGTAGGAGCGTGCTTTGTAGAACTGTGTGTTTCAGAGTCATACAGTCAAATGTTGGAATTGTCCGGGCGCAGTGGCAGTTAAATCCTTAGTTTCTCTTGGATTTGGAGCTGATCACTGATTGGACTAGGTGATCTAGTGGGTCCTTTCCAACCTTGTGATTCTATGATATCCTACTATAGGCAAAGATTCTTTGGTTTACAAGGTCTTTTGGAGTTTTGCTTAGCTGATTTCAGATCTCTTGTTTGAGAAGTGGTCGTGCAGGAGAACTCCTAACTATATACATTTCTAAATGGACTGAATTCCATTTTTTTTCCTGTGTAGCAGATCTGACACTTGATCTTAAGAGAATGTATTGCCTTATGAGAGAAGCAGTTAACCCGCTTTATCTGAAGCTGGGATAGGCAGTTGGTAATGCGTATATTGCAAGCTGCAGCGTGTTCCTTAGCAGCAAGCATAACACTGTGATAGTAAATCTCGTGGTGGTACCAGTGTCTTGTAATGCAGCCTCTCAGAATGTAAACCCGGAAGGCACCGTGAGCTGCGGGGCACAGACATGGGTACAAAGCTCTGATTCTGAGTTGTTAGGTTGAGTAACAGCTTGAAGGGCTCTTTGCCTTCAAACCGGATGAGAGACTTCTCTGTCACGAAACCTGTAACTAGGGGATGCTTCGATGGTTTGTGTTTT
>NW_011189613.1:0-707 GCF_000146605.3 Meleagris gallopavo | reverse complement strand
CAGGGTCACATGTGATTTTTGGAGCAAACTTGCTGCAGCTTTTTGGAACAGGCTGCCCAGGGAGGTGGTGGAGTCACCGTGCTCAAGAGCCACGGGGTTGTGGCACTGAGGGCTGTGGGCAGGTGGGGGTGGGCCGGTGTTGGACCGGATGATGGCAGTGGTCTTTCCAACCATAACGGTTCTATGAAAGATGAAGCTTTGAAGAAGTCTTGTGCTTAAATGTAAGGCTCTTTTCAGCAAGTCTGAGCTGTTTTGGTTCCCCTGGCTACTGTTTCAAATACGCATTCTGAAAAGGTTCCTGGGTGGAACAGAGCGTTCCTCTGTTTGCTCTTACAGCGATTCCCAATTTTTCGTTTATGCGTTAGCGTATTTTCTCTGTCTGAAGGCCGTGTGACAAATGGCAACTCATGGACCTGTTTGCATCCCACAGAAAGCCCAACCTAGTGGATGGAAGAAAAAAACACCACCCTGTAGTGGTTCAGAAATACCACTTGTAGTAACAGATGTGGAAGGTTACAAGTTGACTGGCTCCTTTCTGGTCAAGTGGCCCTGATTTCTGCCTCCCAGCTGTTAGCTGGTGCAGGCTTCTCTTTGGTTTTGGCTCTTAGGCGTTTGGCCTCGTGGCCCTGGGGAGGCGCAGCCAGCCTGCTGCTGGCAAGAGCTGTGCAGGGTGAAGGGCGAGCTGCTGCCAGGGCAGGGCTGGATGC
>NW_011189612.1:0-570 GCF_000146605.3 Meleagris gallopavo | reverse complement strand
CAAGTCTGAGCTGTTTGGTTCCCCTTGGCTACTGTTTTCAAATACACATTCTGAAAAGGTTCCTGGGTGGAACAGAGCGTTCCTCTGTTTGCTCTTACAGCGATTCCCAATTTTTCGTTTATGCGTTAGCGTATTTTCTCTGTCTGAAGGCCGTGTGACAAATGGCAACTCATGGACCTGTTTGCATCCCACAGAAAGCCCAACCTAGTGGATGGAAGAAAAAACACCACCCTGTAGTGGTTCAGAAATACCACTTGTAGTAACAGATGTGGAAGGTTACAAGTTGACTGGCTCCTTTCTGGTCAAGTGGCCCTGATTTCTGCCTCCCAGCTGTTAGCTGGTGCAGGCTTCTCTTTGGTTTTGGCTCTTAGGCGTTTGGCCTCGTGGCCCTGGGGAGGCGCAGCCAGCCTGCTGCTGGCAAGAGCTGTGCAGGGTGAAGGGCGAGCTGCTGCCAGGGCAGGGCTGGATGCAGAGCTGGGGGTAGGGCTCGTGGGCTGCGCTGCTTTCCTTGAGTGCTGGCAGTGCCAGCAGAACTTTACCTTGTGGTGATTCAGTCATGCTGTTGCTCCA
>NW_011189611.1:0-899 GCF_000146605.3 Meleagris gallopavo | reverse complement strand
GGAAAGGGAAACAAGGACAGGAAGGGGAAAAGGGGGAGAAAAAAGGAAACAAGGAGGGGAAGGGGGAAAAGGGGGGGAGAAAGGGAAAGGGAGGCAAGGAGAGGGAAAAGGGGAAGAAAAAAGGGGACGGGGGGAGGAAAAGGGGATGAAGGGAAGGAAAAGAGGAAAAGTAGGGGGAAAAGGGGCCGAAAAGAAGAGGGGAATGGAGACACATTCAGGGCACAGCCAATGCAGCAACTCAGAGGGGCTCAGAAAGCCAACAGCATCTGGCGGAGGACTCGGCCCATCTGGAAAGAGTGAAGAGATCTTCGTGTCTTGTAACGTCCACACCTTTCCGAGGAACAGGACACGTTCAACGCGGGAACTCAGGCAGCCCAAAACGCCTACAGCATGTGGTGGTGGAGGCGCCAATCCTAGAATGAATCAAGAAAGCTTCCCATACGGTACTGAACACCGTGGGTTAGAAACGAACTGCGGTAACTCTAAAAAGCCCAAGTCACGGACAGCACTCAGCACAAGCCTGTTTGGGAGCCTACCTCTTCTTTTGACACCACCTGTGGTCAGAAGAGTGCATTTGGATCCAGGAAACTCCAACGAAGCGCCAACGGGCAACATGGAAAAAAAAGAAGAAAAACAGATCAAAAGGGGTAGAAAATGCTGTTGAACCAAGCAGAAAAGACGACGACATTGGGACATGGCTCTGACATTCCATCAGCACTGCGGAGACCTGAAGGTGGGGAAAGGAAGAACACCCGGTGAAAGCAACGTGAGCACGAGGGACATCCGACACCAAGCCCAGAGCACCTCAGCGAGCGTGTTCAACAGGACACGGCAGGGATCAACGTACCTCGGCACAGAGACCAAGCGTTGGATATTGGCATCCACCTCCAGCTGCGGTT
>NW_011189610.1:0-591 GCF_000146605.3 Meleagris gallopavo | reverse complement strand
GCAATCCATTTTTCCTAATACTGTAGATGTCTCAGGTCACAGTCACATGAGTTTCTTCTGTTGTTGCTGCTGCCACCTAACACTTATCATTCTGCTGTAGTAGAAGGGCATCTGGAAGAATTTCTTGTTTGGCACTCACATAATCAAAACTGCAGACCATGTAGTGGTGACATGTGAATTCCTCATTGAACAAAGAAGTATGCACTGTGATGTGCACTGTCTTTGGGATGAGAAAGAGGTGATCTTTCCAGATTTCCTGGAACCTAGACAGACTACTGATGGTGACTATGTTGAAAAACAGCATTTTGAAGCTGAGAATTTGCTCTATGACTTAGTGTTATTGTGCTCTTCACATCTGTGGTCTCCTTGGATATAAAGAGGAAGCATTCCTTTCAGAACAACCTATATTGAAAAAACATCTGAAATGAGTACTAAATCTTTACACATGTCATGGGAAATAAAATACCACAACAGGAAATTTGGGAGCCTGTATGAAGTAATGTATTCCAACTGTGTGATATTTATCACTGTGTATAGAGTACAGATTCTCCTCTATACATTAAGTAAAAAACATTGAAATTCTCATCATCT
>NW_011189609.1:0-886 GCF_000146605.3 Meleagris gallopavo | reverse complement strand
CTTAGTGTTACTTGTGCTCTTCACATCTGTGGTCTCCTTGGATATAAAGAGGAAGCATTCCTTTCAGAACAACCTATACTGAAAAACATCTGAAATGAGTACTAAATCTTTACACATGTCATGGGAAATAAAATACCACAACAGGAAATTTGGGAGCCTGTATGAAGTAATGTATTCCAACTGTGTGATATTTATCACTGTGTATAGAGTACAGATTCTCCTCTATACATTAAGTAAAAAACATTGAAATTCTCATCATCTTTAAAGAGGTTTGAGAATAAGGAAGGGAGTTAACAGAAAAGGATAAAGTGTACAAGTTCTTAGATCTATCAGTGAAGACAACATAAAGTGCATTCCTCATCCTTCACAAATAGAAAGAATCAGCCCCCCATCTGTCTTCTTCACTGGATTCTGCTCTACTGAATTTTGGAATTAAAGTATTACAGGTATCTACATGAGAGGACTTCAAACCTGTCCTCATTTTTGTCCCATCTGAGTAAAGCAACGGACACTGACAGATTTCTTAGAGGTCAACCTGTAGAACAAGGGGAAATAAAGAAGAAAAGTATAATTTTATCTAAATTACTGCTAAATAAATCATTCAGGAAGTTTGATCAAAATGGACCAATACGGAAAATGGGAAGAGAGGAAGAAAGACAAGTTACCAAACTTATGAAGGTTACAATTAGACCAGAAAAAGTCAATTTACCTGACAACAGGGTGGTTTTAGACGTCACCAAACTGCCACGTTTACCATTTTACCCACTTGCATTATTGAGAGGAAAAGTTTAGGAAGGAACATTCTCAAGGACTTTTCATAAGTTCTCATTCTTGCCATCAGAAAGGAGAGAAGGAAAGGTTTTCTCTGACTTGTTGACTTTTTGGT
>NW_011189608.1:0-609 GCF_000146605.3 Meleagris gallopavo | reverse complement strand
GCCACACCTCAGATATTTATAAACCTGGATCAGGTCCCCTCTCAGTCTTCTTTTCTCAAGGCTAAACAGACCCAGTTCACTTAGCCTTTCTTCATAGGGGAGATGCTCCAGGCCCTTCACCATCTTTGTGGCCCTCCGCTGGACTCTTTCCAAGAGATCCTTGTCTTTTTTGAACTGGGGAGCCCAGAACTGGACACAGTACTCCAGATGAGGCCTTACCAGGGCAGAGTAGAGGGGGAGGATCACCTCCCTCGACCTGCTGGACACGCTCTTTTTAATGCACCCCAGAATGCCGTTGGTCTTTTTGGCCACGAGGGCACACTGCTGGCTCATGGCCAACCTGTTGTCCACCAGGACGCCCAGGTCCCTCTCTGCAGAGCTCCTCTCCAGCAGCTCATCCCCCAGCCTGTATTGGTGCATGCAATTATTCCTCCCTAGGTGTAAGACCCTACACTTGCTTTTGTTGAACCTCATCCGGTTTCTTACTGCCCAGCTCTCCAGCCTGTCCAGGTCTCGCTGAATAGCAGCACAGCCTTCAGGCGTGTCAGCCAAATCCCTCCCAACTTCGTATCATCAGCAAACTTGCTGAGGGTGGCCACTATCCCCTCA
>NW_011189607.1:0-684 GCF_000146605.3 Meleagris gallopavo | reverse complement strand
TCTTCTTAATGCACCCCAGAATGCCATTGGCCTTTTTGGCCACGAGGGCACACTGGCTGGCTCATGGCCAACCTGTCGTCCACCAGGACGCCCAGGTCCCTCTCTGCAGAGCTCCTCTCCAGCAGCTCATCCCCCAGCCTGTATTGGTGCATGCAATTATTCCTCCCTAGGTGTAAGACCCTACGCTTGCTTTTGTTGAACCTCATCCGGTTTCTTACTGCCCAGCTCTCCAGCCTGTCCAGGTCTCGCTGAAAGGCAGCACAGCCTTCAGGCGTGTCAGCCAATCCTCCCAACTTCGTATCATCAGCAAACTTGCTGAGGGTGGCCACTGTCCCCTCATCAAGGTCATTGATGAAGATGTTGAACAAGACCGGACCCAGCACAGACGCCTGGGGGACACCACTGGTTACAGGTCTCCAGCCAGACTCTGCACCACCAACGACGACCCTCTGCGCTCTGCCAGTCAGCCAGTTCTCAACCCACCTCACTGTCCACTCGTCTATCCCACACTTCCTCAGCTTTGTTATAAGGATGTCGTGGGAGACAGTATCAAATGCCTTTCTAAAATCGAGGTAGACTACATCTACCGCTCTTCCCCCATCCACCCAGCATGTGACAGCATCATAGAAGGCCACCAGGTTGGTCGAGCACGACCTCCCCTTGGTGAACCCATGCTGACTACTC
>NW_011189606.1:0-739 GCF_000146605.3 Meleagris gallopavo | reverse complement strand
CCTTCAGGCGTGTCAGCCAATCCTCCCAACTTCGTATCATCAGCAAACTTGCTGAGGGTGGCCACTGTCCCCTCATCAAGGTCATTGATGAAGATGTTGAACAAGACCGGACCCAGCACAGACGCCTGGGGGACACCACTGGTTACAGGTCTCCAGCCAGACTCTGCACCACCAACGACGACCCTCTGCGCTCTGCCAGTCAGCCAGTTCTCAACCCACCTCACTGTCCACTCGTCTATCCCACACTTCCTCAGCTTTGTTATAAGGATGTCGTGGGAGACAGTATCAAATGCCTTTCTAAAATCGAGGTAGACTACATCTACCGCTCTTCCCCCATCCACCCAGCATGTGACAGCATCATAGAAGGCCACCAGGTTGGTCGAGCACGACCTCCCCTTGGTGAACCCATGCTGACTACTCCTGATAACCTCCTTTTCTCCCAGTTGTCTGGAGATGGTATACAGCACAAGCTGTTCCATCACCTTTCCAGGGACGGAGGTGAGGCTGACAGGCCTATAATTACCCGGGTCTTCCTTCTTGCCCTTTTTGAAGACTGGAGTGACATTGGCTATCCTCCAGTCTTCAGGGACCTCCCCTGTTATCCAAGACCTCTCAAAAAATGATGGAGAGCGGTTTGGCAATGACCTCCGCCAGCTCCCTCAGCACACGTGGATGCACCCCATCAGGTCCCATGGACTTGTGGACCTTAGGACTGCCTAGGCGCTCACGCACGTCCTCT
>NW_011189605.1:0-683 GCF_000146605.3 Meleagris gallopavo | reverse complement strand
ACGCACACGACTGGTGCTCCAGTAAAGCCCCTCGTAGAGCTCCGTGCCGTGGTTAGAGGTTCGCTCCCTCCCACTGCCCCAGTTCCCAGAAACGTAGGAACTTTGCCCTTTGGGAACAAGGCCAGGGGAACCACATTCAGCAGATGAGGGGAGGAAATAGGACCCTCCAACGTACCTCCTGCCCACAGTCCCCGCATTCCAGAGCTTGAGGTGCCTTCCTTGAGGCACCAGGCACAACAGCAGCCTGGAGCTGGATCCCTCCTGTGGCGGTTCTTGTCCATGTCACATATCACAGAATCGCAGAACGTCCCAGCTCGGCAAATCCGTGGCCCAGCAAGGTCTGGACCGTGGCAGAGCCAGGGTGGAAAGAAAGCTGGGAGGCCAAAAAGAGGCTCCAGAGTGCCTTGATGTGCAGGGCCTTTGGGAGTTCCCTTTGCTTCGCTGGAATCAGGGAAGCATTGCAGCCCGAGGATTTTCACGTGTTCCTGGAGGCCAACCAAACGAAAGACAACGTTTTGTGGCCGTGTCAGACCTCTTGTGAGCCTGCCAGCAGGGCACGAGACACAGCAGTGAGCGCATTGTTCCTCCAGGTGTGGAAGATGGAGGGACGTGCCACAGGAAGGTCCGGTGTTACTGAAGTACTGCCTGGCACTACTGGCTGCAGCTCTCGTGGTTCCATGCTG
>NW_011189604.1:0-697 GCF_000146605.3 Meleagris gallopavo | reverse complement strand
ACATTACAGAATCACAGCATGGCTCAGGTTGAGGGGACTTCAAAAGTCACCTACTTCCAAGCCCCTAGCGAAGGACTGGGTTGCCAACTACCAGATCAGGCTGTCCAGCATCCAATCCATTCTGACCTTGAATGCATCCAGGGTTGGGTCATCCACAGCCTCTTTTGGTATCATTTTCCAGTGCCTGTGTGTAAAAAATATCTTTCTAACACAATTTAAATGCCATTACAATTTGTCCAATTACTATGAGACCTTCACATCCTAGCCGTAAAAGTAGGCGTCTCATCCACTGATGGAAACCCTGGGGCTGAAATGGAATCAGTTTCTCACAGAACCGTGGGAGCTGGGAGTCCTCTTAGCTGAGTTCAGATGTGCACAGTGAATGTGGCTGTATGTGAGCCTCTCATCTCAATCCTTGGTCTGGGTTCAACAGGGACTGCACTGCGCACACACAGACACTCAGTGATGACCAAGGTGCCTGGGCTGATCCTGGCTGTGTGCTGGTGCTTGTCAACTGTGGTGGAAAATCTGTGAGACAGACCCCTCCTTCCTGAGCATCAGCTGAGGGCCAGAAGGGAGGTCTTCTTGGCCATCCTGAATGCCACCACAGCCCTGTGCTTAGGGCACCCAGTGTGCCTTTTGCACCTGTCCCCATGCAGCATGTGGTGTCATTCTGCTGACCAATGGATGAGCTCAC
>NW_011189603.1:0-953 GCF_000146605.3 Meleagris gallopavo | reverse complement strand
GACTGCTGATGCTCAAGTTCCGGGTGCCGTGTCCAGAGGAGAAGAGCAGCTACGTTTCCCCGAGGGGGCTTTGCGGTCAACGAGGAGATATAACTCCCGGCAAGGTCACCTGATGCTCTCTTCTTTGCCTGCGCTGCTTCGCTTGCGCTTCTCTGCCTGCGCTGCTTCGCTTGCGCTTCTCTGCCTGCGCTTCTCGCCTGCGCTTCTCTGCCTGCGCTTCTCATCTCAGCGTTGTGGTAAGGCCGATCCACTATCAATTTCACATTCTCTCTCCTTATAAAATTCTGTTGATACCATATTTAGTAAATTACTTTGTTTTACCTCAGATTGTTGCCACTGTTTTCAATTATTTCGGGGTCCCTTATTTTCTTTTTTTTCCGGGGGCGCGGATCCGCGGATCCCTCCGCCCTTCTAGTCACGGAACCGGGCCGAACCAGCCCGTAAACCGTTGACATTCTTGGTGGAGAATGCGGGCAACAGTTGCTTTTTAGCTTTTTGAACAAATCTCTCTCTCCGCTCTCAGACAGCTTCATTGGGAAAGTTTATCTGTTTCACCAGTACTGTCTGAAAGCGTGACCTTGAAAAGTCCAGGCGGACGGCCAATACTCTAGATATTTGTAAACTTTGAGCCTTGCTATCTTGTTTCTGTAAAAGAAAAAAAAAAAGAGAAAAAAATGCTTTCTCTACTGAAACTGCCTTTTAAGGGGCTGCATGCCACTGTCTCTTCTTTCTTAATGCTAAAAACATACTGGGCCTTAATTAAGTTCACCACTTTGCTCTATGGAGCAATAGGTATATATAGCCAATTGAAAACATGGATGGAAATAACTATGTGGCATCTGCATATTATGTGGCATACCATTCCAGAGGGAGCTGCTAATTTTACAGGGTTGGGGATTTTTAAGCAGGTTTCCAGCCTCTCCTTTGAATTCTTTATGCGGATTTTCAATGCT
>NW_011189602.1:0-788 GCF_000146605.3 Meleagris gallopavo | reverse complement strand
GCAACAAAAGAATTTTTCTAAAGGTGTTATTGTCAAATGCCTATTAAACGAAGTGTTACATCCATTC
Organism: Meleagris gallopavo; assembly: GCF_000146605.3. NCBI lineage: Eukaryota > Metazoa > Chordata > Aves > Galliformes > Phasianidae > Meleagris > Meleagris gallopavo. The sequence goes on along the minus strand of NW_011189602.1, from coordinate 721 downwards.
TACAAATACATAAAAAATGTTAATTGTGTTTATTTTTACTTTTCTCTAGAGCTAAAAAGATTTACAGAAGTTTGCAGACAGTTTCTATTGGGATTATGACTTCATTTCACTGTTCGTCCAAAAAAACAGATTTTGTCACCAAAATCTGGTCTTTAGCATTCTAAAAAGTGGTTGCGTGTTCTCTATCAGCAAAGCCTCACATCTCATAATCTCATTAATTAAATGACAAAGCAAAGCAAAGCCAAAATTACTGTGTTTAATTATAACTTTTTAAGATTAAACGAAGTCTCTCACACTATATTACTCAAGACTAATATAAATGAGCAGTGGTATTCTGCATTTGTAAGATGCAATTACAAGTGTCTGAATGGATCTTAGGACTACTCTAGCATATGTTTCTGTGGAAAACACCACTGATTCCATAACAGTTTTCACACCACTTTCTTCTCAGTTTGATGTGTTTAATGTCTCATTACCTGTAAAGTTTGACAGTCACTGACAGACAACCATTGCAATGATACAATTAATAGAATTTTTCCACATTGAAAATCCATCACTATTTCAATCATATCTAGTAGTAAAAACAAACAAGGAAAAAAACCCAACAACCTATCAGGTAAAATTTTGCTAATCTGTCTTGTTATATGCACCCAGTTCTAGAAAAGAAATTGTATAAAACCCTGTCCTCTGAGCATCAGCCTTTCTCCTTATGATCAACAAG
>NW_011189601.1:0-505 GCF_000146605.3 Meleagris gallopavo | reverse complement strand
TCTCATTACCTGTAAAGTTTGACAGTCACTGACAGACAACCATTGCAATGATACAATTAATAGTAATTTTTCCACATTGAAAATCCATCACTATTTCAATCATATCTAGTAGTAAAAACAAACAAGGAAAAAAAACCCCAACAACCTATCAGGTAAAATTTTGCTCATCTGTCTTGTTATATGCACCCAGTTCTAGAAAAGAAATTGTATAAAACCCTGTCCTCTGAGCATCAGCCTTTCTCCTTATGATCAACAAGGTCACATTTCCCTCACAACTTCAAGTCTTCTTTAAGACTCATAAAGTGGAAATCCTAAACAAGTCAGTACATGCCAGTATAAGACCAAACTTCAATCAAAGCTTGAAGAAAGTATTAGCAACAATACCACTCTTTGCATATCAAGATTGGAAATTCTGCCAGCTGCTAAGTTTAACTGATAAGAACTAACCAAAATAATGTTTGCACACATGTAATGTATCAACAACAATGCAATGTAATTGCAAATC
>NW_011189600.1:0-571 GCF_000146605.3 Meleagris gallopavo | reverse complement strand
GAGCTACATTTCCGCAGGGGGCTTTGCGGTCAGCGAGGAGATATAACTCCCGGCAAGGTCACCTGATGCTCTCTTCTTTGCCTGCACTGCTTCGCTTGTGCTTCTCTGCCTGCACTTCTCTGCCTGCGCTTCTCATCTCAGCGTTGTGGTAAGGCCGATCCACCCTCAATTTCACACTCTCTCTCCTTATAAAATTCTGCTGATACCATATTTAGTAAATTACTTTGTTTTACCTCAGATTGTTGCCACTGTTTTCAATTATTTTGGGGTCCCCTATTTCTTTTTTCCGGGGGCGCGGATCCGCGGATCCCTCCGCCCTTCTAGTCACGGAACCGGGCCGAACCAGCCCGTAAACCGTTGACATTCTTGGTGGAGAATGCGGGCAACAGTTGCTTTTTAGTTTTTTGAACAAATCTCTCTCTCCGCTCTCAGACAGCTTCATTGGGAAAGTTTATCTGTTTCACCAGTACTGTCTGAAAGCGTGACCTTGAAAAGTCCAGGCGGACTGCCAATACTCTAGGATATTTGTAAACTTTGAGCCTTGCTATCTTGTTTCTGTAAAAGAAAAAAA
>NW_011189599.1:0-569 GCF_000146605.3 Meleagris gallopavo | reverse complement strand
GCTTCATTGGGAAAGTTTATCTGTTTCACCAGTACTGTCTGAAAGCGTGACCTTGAAAAGTCCAGGCGGACGGCCAATACTCTAGGATATTTGTAAACTTTGAGCCTTGCTATACTTAGTTTACTAGTAAAAGAAAAAAAAAAGAGAAAAAATGCTTTCTCTACTGAAACTGCCTTTTAAGGGGCTGCATGCCACTGTCTCTTCTTTCTTAATGCTAAAAACATACTGGGCCTTAATTAAGTTCACCACTTTGCTCTATGGAGCAATAGGTATATATAGCCAATTGAAAACATGGATGGAAATAACTATGTGGCATCTGCATATTATGTGGCATACCATTCCAGAGGGAGCTGCTAATTTTACAGGGTTGGGGATTTTTAAGCAGGTTTCCAGCCTCTCCTTTGAATTCTTTATGCGGATTTTCAATGCTCACCTGATCACGTTATTAATCTCCGTGAATGTACTGCTCACCATTTCACTTATTATTAGTATTTATTATATTTTGAGGAAGTCTGCCCCAAAACCAGTAAATACTGAGTGGCAGGGAATGTGGAGAGGCCTGGGTGAGA
>NW_011189598.1:0-520 GCF_000146605.3 Meleagris gallopavo | reverse complement strand
AAACTGCCTTTTAAGGAGCTGCATGCCACTGTCTCTTCTTTCTTAATGCTAAAAACATACTGGGCCTTAATTAAGTTCTACCACTTTGCTCTATGGAAGCAATAGGTATATATAGCCAATTGAAACATGGATGGAATAACTATGTGGCATCTGCATATTATGTGGCATACCATTCCAGAGGGAGCTGCTAATTTTACAGGGTTGGGGATTTTTAAGCAGGTTTCCAGCCTCTCCTTTGAATTCTTTATGCGGATTTTCAATGCTCACCTGATCACGTTATTAATCTCCGTGAATGTACTGCTCACCATTTCACTTATTATTAGTATTTATTATATTTTGAGGAAGTCTGCCCCAAAACCAGTAAATACTGAGTGGCAGGGAATGTGGAGAGGCCTGGGTGAGACTTTAGAGAGATGGAAATCTTCGGTGTCATGGAACTTTACTCCAGAACACCTGAAAGACCCTGAAAATTTAAACAGATATTTGAGACAGGAATGTCGTGGCTCAGGAAGATCTGAGG
>NW_011189597.1:0-716 GCF_000146605.3 Meleagris gallopavo | reverse complement strand
CACTGATAGGAATTTAATAAAATAAAAGCGTATGGATTTTTTTGTTAACTCTGCTGAAAGGCCACTGTAACATTGGCTTCACTCCGGTGTTGGCACAGCATACACCTAGTAGACTTTTTACTTTTCCTGGAGCACCATATATTAAATGCCGTCTTAATGTGTACAGACGATCAGTTTAGCTGAAGCGGGGTAAGATTTATAGTACCTTTCTGTTACTTAACTTCTCCTAGTCAATTCAGATATTGCAGCATATTCAGCATTTGCAGAGATTTATCTCCTGTACTTTGCAGTTATTTCCTTCCCTTTCTTAAGCCAAATGATTCCCTGAGCTTCCTCAGGCAGGACTTTGTGAGCACTATCTACTTTTGACATAAAAAATGCTTTCCTTCTTGTTGACTATTATTGTAGTAACCACTCTGGGATGCCAATATCTATCTTAGGTGGGAGAGGAATGTCACTTAGACTATATTCTAAGTCTCAACGTGAATAAGAGGTTAAATCAGGAAAGATGGACTCAGGTAAAATGATTTGAGCTGTTTAAATATGGGGCTCTACTACCAACTAACTACTCCCAGTACAGAGACACATCTTGTGTAATTATTTGACAGATGTTGAGCTGTTACTCGGGTAACCATCTTTATTTCCATCCAAGATTTATTTTCCAAAGCTAAAATTAGAGAGGAAGTCCATGGGTGATCACAGTGCCTACACTCTAT
>NW_011189596.1:0-948 GCF_000146605.3 Meleagris gallopavo | reverse complement strand
TGACCTAACAAGAAGGAGCAGCAGCAAAGCCCTCACCCAGCGAGGCCACGCACTGCTACGTCTCCAGCATCACAGCCCGGTACAGCGCTCACTGCGCAGGGTCCAGCAGCTCCCACTCCTCCCTGCTGAAATACACGGCCACCTCTGCAAAGGCCACGGGCTCCTGCAAGTGCTCCTTGCTGGGCACAGCCAAGGCCCAGGGAAGCAGCTTGGAGAGGAGAGAAACTCCCGTCCCAGCGGCTTCTTCTCTGTTCCCAGCACACAAACGCTGGCTGAGGACACCTCACTCTCACCCTGCACTCCCATCTCTCGCTCCTTGCCCTCTCCTGGCTGCTTCCCCAAGGCCCTGCCTGAGATGGACGTGCTGTGGCCAGTTGCTGCTCTGCTGCAGGCAGATGTTAAACTGGAGCCTGCTGGGACAAGGGAAACAATAGGCAGGAGAAGTGTGAGGGAATGCAGCAATTCCTGCCCAACCCCCACCCTCACCAGCCCCCCTGCAGGGCATTGCCCAGGGGTAAAAGCCAGCTGGGACTCAGACCAGCAGCACTGCTCTTACCAGGCTTCCTTCCCAGCAAAGCCACTGGGATGGTGCGCTCCCTCCTCTTCCTTTCTTTCTTCCTTTTTCCCACCTTCCTCCCTCAGCCTGGCACAGGAAGACAGCGAGCAGCACTCCTGGCTCAATCAGATGAGCGACCACAAAACTGTCTCAGGCTGGGAGGCTGAAAGAACTCACAGCAGACCTCTGGCTCAACAGCTGAGGGCCATCTGAGCATGTGCCTAAAAAACAAAGTACAGCAATGAGTCAATCATCTTAGCACCAACATAGAGAGCGGCACAAGCACCTCTTAAGCCCTCCTGCACAGCAGCAGGCTGCAGGACGAGCTCTGCCCTTGTTGGAAACATCCAAACAATTTCTCAGGACGGTATCTCTGAAAAAGCAGATTTTAT
>NW_011189595.1:0-1702 GCF_000146605.3 Meleagris gallopavo | reverse complement strand
GAGGTTTTGTTTGGATGACAGGGACAGGGTTAAATGGCTTCCACAACTGGACTGCAGCACAAGGGGGATACTGAGTCTTTGCAATGGATGGGCGAGGAGACAAGGAAGTGTGAGAGTGCACTGAGCTCTTGATGGAGTTGGCAGAGCAGCCAGGTCAGAACAAATGGAAGTGGCAAACAGAGGAGACCAACAGTGTCTGTTCCTGGCTTCCTGATCAGGAAGAGCAAGTGGAAGGTGCCCTCTGCACACAGGTGGGAGCCTCATGTTTTCAGGCCCAGCATCCTGGAGATCCCTGGAGAGCATAGATGGCTTCTTGACCAAGCTCTGGAGGAACCAAAGAGGAGAGGTGCTCTGCTGGATCTCACACTCACCGGCAAGGCAGGGATGGTGGGCAATGTGAAGGTCAAAGAGAACCTGGATTGTAGTGGCTGTGGGATGAGCTGAGGAGTCTGAAGGAAGGGCAAAAGGCAAGTTCACAACCCTGGGCCTCAAGAGAGCACAGGTTGTCTTCTTCAAGTGTCTGTGGGGTACAGTCCAGCAGGGTAAGGCTCTGAGGGGAAGAGGGTCATAAAATGTGGTAACTAAGTATCACTGCTTCCAAACAGAGTAAGTCCATTCCAAGGAAGTGGAAGCCAAGTAAATAAGTCAGAATTCATGAATGGCTGGGAAAGATGGACTTGGTCAATCCCAAACACACAAAGGAAGCGTGCAGGAAGTGGAAACAGGGAGGACCTGGCTGCAATGAAGAGATGTTGTCCAGCATACCTGCTGAGATGAGTGTAGGAACGTTAGATTCAACTGCAATTGAGTGTGCCCAGGCATATCAGAGAAAAGGAGGGCTTGTAGAAATACGTAGGTGACAAAAGGGAGGCTAGGGGGAATGTGGGCCCAGCATAGAATGGGGCAGGGAACCTGATGAGACAGGATGTGGAATAGTCTCTGATACTCATTTCTTTCCTGACCTCACTGTTTATCAGTTAGTCTGGGCTTCTTGGAATCCTAGGTGCCAGAGACAGGTGGGAAATGTTGTTGCAAGGCAGATGTGCTGTTGGTGAAAGAGGAGGTGATCAGGGAATACCTAAGCAAACAGGATCCCGTGTTGGAAGAGGCTGACAAGTATTGTAGGATTTTAGAGTGGTTGGGGTTGGAAGGACCCTAAAGACCCTGCATTTGCACCTCCCTTGCTGTGTGCAGGGCTGTCACACAGTAGATCAGGATGCCTGGGGCCCTGGACATCTTGAACATCTCGAGGGGTGGGGCATCCCCATCTTCTCTGGGCTGCCTGTTCCAGACCAGCTCCATGCCTCACATCACGATCCATGGAATGTTAGAAATTCCTTCCAAATGTTGAATGTAAAACTCTCTTTCAGTTTATTATCATTCATCCTTGTTCTATTCTTCAGAAATGATGTAAGAAGTCAGTCTCGAACTTTTTTATTTGAACAAGACCACAGCTAGGAGATATACAGAAGGCATTGTCCAGAGTAGTGCCTCCACATTTCAGATCCCCAATACAAGGAAGATGACTGCAAGTGGGAGTTGATAAAAATATGTTAACACTTTCCAACTTCAAATATTCTCATGTGTCCTCTCTTTATATGCTGAAAACACTCATATTTGAGGGGATCCTGTGTCTTCTATTTTATTTATTTCATTTCATTTCATTTCATTTCATTTCATTTCATTATTTATTTATTTATTT
>NW_011189594.1:0-562 GCF_000146605.3 Meleagris gallopavo | reverse complement strand
AACAGCTCTTCTTCCAAGCTCAGGATCGGTGCGTCCCTGTGAGCAAGAAATCGGGAAAAGGTGGCAGGAGACCTGTGTGGATGAGCAAGGAGCTCATGAGCAAGCTCAAAGGGAAGAAGAAGGTCCATGAAATGTGGAAAAAGGGTCTGACCACTTGGGAAGAATATAGGAATATAGTCAGGGCCTGCAGGGATGCAACTAGCAAGGCTAAAGCCCGTCTGGAATTGAATCTGGCTAAAGTGATAAAGGATAATAAAAAAGGGCTTCTTCAAGTATGTTAACAGCAAAAGGAAAACTAGGGAGAATGTGGGCCCCTTACTAAGTGAGGGGGGTGTTCTTGTAATGGGGGATGCTGAGAAGGCGGAGATACCGAATGCCTTCTTTGCTTCTGTCTTCAGTGAAAAAGCTATCCCTTGGGAATCCCAGACCCTGGAGGTTAGTGAGAGAGTCTGGGGAATGGGAGACTTCCCTTTAGTCAGGAAAGAGGACGTGCGTGAGCGCCTAGGCAGTACTAAGGTCCACAAGTCCATGGGACCTGATGGGGTGCATCCACGTGTGCTGA
>NW_011189593.1:0-679 GCF_000146605.3 Meleagris gallopavo | reverse complement strand
ACGGGCAGCCAAGGTTTGCACAGAGCTTCCAGGTCGTGCCAGAGATAGATTATCAGAGCGCTGAGAGATTAATTACCACTAAGGGAAAATACAGCCTAAGCCATGTCCACGATGCCATTAGCCCGGGCTGTCAGCAGTGAGCGCAGAATCCAACTGGTTACTGAGGTCACAAAGGACCAGCAGGGCTCCCTCTGCTCCGTCCCTTCCCTTAAAAATGAGAAAAAGGAGGAAGAACCAAGCAAAAGAAACCCAGCCATACCTTTCCTCTCACAGAGCAGGACTTGGACCTGCGGTCGTCCCCTTGCTGAGACATGACCGCTGTCTCAGAGGAAGCTGAAGTTCCGAGGGCTCTCTCCATGGGAACTTCTCTGCTCTTGGAAAGAGCTGGCTTCACTCTTCCTAAGACTGCCTCGATCCCCCAAATCTCCTTTTGGACAGGAACCCTGCAGAAACTATCAACAAGTGAAAAATCATGAGGAAGAAGCATTTTCCCAGCTTTTTTCGGCCATGCAATTTAGTCTTTTCTTGAGGAGGGCGATGTCTGGAAATCAGCTGGCTGCAAGAGCTGCCCAACGCCAGCTCCAGCTCGTGTCTGACTGCATGGCTTGTGTCAGCAAGTGCTCTTCTCCATCTCCTCAACAGCTCTGCACCCAGCCATCCGTGGGACAGCAAGGCACAA
>NW_011189592.1:0-633 GCF_000146605.3 Meleagris gallopavo | reverse complement strand
TCACCGAAACGCGGGATGGAATCACAGCAAGAACCCATTTCCTCTGGAACAGCCGTGCTGGGGGGCACTGCTGGAGCTGGGAACTCCTCCCCAGCCCAGCTTTTCTGCTGAGACACCTCCCGGCAACCAGCCAGCACCAAACCCAGCTCACCTGGTCACCGCTCAGCCTGAGCTGTGCCCAGCTCACACACACGCCGCAGCGCTGCTTCTGACGGCTCTCACAGGTGATCTGCTCCAAGGAAGGCTCACAGCTCAGTCTCCGTGTGCAGCACGCTCACCAGAGCACCAGCTCTGCTCTCCAACCAAGACCAACATGGCCTCATCGTGGTCAGCGGAGCCCCAGGGGAACGAGGAGAAGCAATAGGGACACGTGCACATCTGTATGTGGGTGTTTCTAGAATTGGGATAGAGACAGGAGAGCGCGCTCAGCCGTGTGTGCTTGGGTGCATACAGCAATCTCTACCACGTTTGTAAACATCGTTAAATCCTTGTTATCCTGCTTTACGGGAGCAGGGTGTGACAAGAAGCCAATGACTATCAGTTTACAGGAGGTAATGAATTTAAACAGTTCCCCTTCTTCTTCCCTTGGCACTTTGATTACAGAGTTCTCCTGTGCCGTGTGCTGGTGTAATA
>NW_011189591.1:0-645 GCF_000146605.3 Meleagris gallopavo | reverse complement strand
TCCAACCAAGACCAACATGGCCTCATCGTGGTCAGCAGAGCCCCAGGGGAACGAGGAGAAGCAATAGGGACACGTGCACATCTGTATGTGGGTGTTTCTAGAATTGGGATAGAGACAGGAGAGCGCGCTCAGCCGTGTGTGCTTGGGTGCATACAGCAATCTCTACCACGTTTGTAAACATCGTTAAATCCTTGTTATCCTGCTTTACGGGAGCAGGGTGTGACAAGAAGCCAATGACTATCAGTTTACAGGAGGGAATGAATTTAAACAGTTCCCCTTCTTCTTCCCTTGGCACTTAGGTTACAGAGTTCTCCTGTGCCGTGTGCTGGTGTAATACCTCAATATTGGTGGGTTCAGCAAAGCTCACGGCAACAGGCTTTGGTCATCCTCAGATCTTCATGATGAGAGAGGCAAAAAGAAAAAAGTACAAGGTAACAGTCCTATTTTTCTTCTAGTCAGCATGCCACAACCCAACCTTCCGTACTAACACTGATATCTGGACAGGGATGTTCCCTTCACCTCACACCTTTAGCACAACACCTGCTGTTGGGATTCCCACCAGTGAAGAAGTACTAGTGCCACTCCTTGCTCCTTGCTGCTAGGATGGGGTGTTTGAAGACTGATGCACGTGCCGTGATCAAATCT
>NW_011189590.1:0-503 GCF_000146605.3 Meleagris gallopavo | reverse complement strand
TGGGTTCAGCAAAGCTCACGGCAACAGGCTTTGGTCATCCTCAGATCTTCATGATGAGAGAGGCAAAAGAAAAAGTACAAGGTAACAGTCCTATTTTTTCTTCTAGTCAGCATGCCACAACCCAACCTTCCGTACTAACACTGATATCTGGACAGGGATGTTCCCTTCACCTCACATCTTTAGCACAACACCTGCTGTTGGGATTCCCACCAGTGAAGAAGTACTAGTGCCACTCCTTGCTCCTTGCTGCTAGGATGGGGTGTTTGAAGACTGATGCACGTGCCGTGATCAAATCTCTCTTGCAGGAATAAAGTGCTGAGCAAAAAGAATGTTTGGGCCGGGTGACCTCAGAAGTCTGGCTGTTGTGGATGACGGCAGCTGATGGAAACAGGTATTCTTGTGACTGTTCAGCTTTTAACACGAGCCAGGTGTGCTGTAGCAAGAGCCATTAGGCTCTGAAATGCCTTTCAACATGCACACTGCCTATTTCTGCCCGGCCTTGC
>NW_011189589.1:0-531 GCF_000146605.3 Meleagris gallopavo | reverse complement strand
CAAAAAGAATGTTTGGGCCAGGTGACCTCAGAAGTCTGGCTGTTGTGGATGACGGCAGCTGATGGAAACAGGTATTCTTGTGACTGTTCAGCTTTTAACACGAGTCAGGTGTGCTGTAGCAAGAGCCATTAGGCTCTGAAATGCCTTTCAACATGCACACTGCCTATTTCTGCCCGGCCTTGCCATCTTTGTTTCTTTTTGATGCAGGAATTTTTACTAGCATTTATTGGACTTGTTTGCTAGAACAGTGTTTTCAGAGTTTTCACAGAGAACTTCTGCTATGATTTCTTTATGATTTTAGTCCTAAACATCAGAAGGAGAGCTGCAAGAAAGGGCCCTGCCAGTGCCAGTAAGGTCCTGCTCAGCTCTGCGTGACGGACCCCAGTGTGGAGGGAAGCGTAAGGGATGGCAGTTCAGAATCCTGTCTTGCCAGCTTGACGTGTTGGATTTTGAGCTTATGAAGTGTGCTCTGTCTTTCTAAGGTGTTCCCTTCTGTTTCAGAGGAGAAGGGCTGCAGGGTGACGTTTCTCT
>NW_011189588.1:0-542 GCF_000146605.3 Meleagris gallopavo | reverse complement strand
CCACCCTGCATCTTTCCCACAGCCACACACGGGGCTCTGGGCAGCGGACGTTTCTGTTGTTGGGGTCCTGCTGCCACCTCGAGGTACTCAGCCAAACTGCCACCTTCTGTGTGAACCATGAGGAAAACCGCAATTCTGAACCCACGGCACCTCAAAGTCCCTTCAAGAGCCCCAGCTACTGCCCCGAGCCCTCCAGTTTTCCCTGCTGCTCCTTAAAAACCTCAGGAGCGCCAGCAGCACCTCGTGCCTTAGGATGCCCGGTGGATTTCACAGGGATGCACTCATCTCCTGCATCGTGAGCACTGGCAAAAACATCCAACGGCACTGAGCCGAGCTGAGGGCTCGGTGGTGACATCCAGGGAAACCTGCCGTGCTGCAGCGTGTGCCCAGTGCCTCCGGTCCTGCTGTGGGCACCGCAGGGCGCAGCCCGGCTCCGTCCTCTCCTGCGGGGACCGACGGCCGTGCCCGGGATCCCCCCGAGCTCCTCTGCTGCAGGCTGAGCCGCCCCAGCTCTCCGGATCCCGCCCAGCCGTTTCCCACCC
>NW_011189587.1:0-565 GCF_000146605.3 Meleagris gallopavo | reverse complement strand
GTCCTGCTGTGGGCACCGCAGGGCGCAGCCCGGCTCCGTCCTCTCCTGCGGGGACCGACGGCCGTGCCCGGGATCCCCCCGAGCTCCTCTGCTGCAGGCTGAGCCGCCCCAGCTCTCCCGGAATCCCCGCCCCAGCCGTTTCCCACCCAGTGCTGAGGAGGGGAGGGGGATTTTTGGGGGGGAGGAACGGGGCAGGTGGTTGCAGTCCTATGACGCGGCCATTTGCGGTGCCCCGTCCTTGCACTGAGGTGGTGTCAACGGTTTACGGGCTGGTTCGGCCCGGTTCCGTGACTAGAAGGGCGGAGGGATCCGCGGATCCGCGCCCCCGGGAAAAAAAAAGAAAATAAGGGACCCCGAAATAATTGAAAACAGTGGCAACAATCTGAGGTAAAACAAAGTAATTTACTAAATATGGTATCAACAGAATTTTTATAAGGAGAGAGAATGTGAAATTGATAGTGGATCGGCCTTTACCACAACGCTGAGATGAGAAGCGCAGGCAGAGAAGCGCAGGCGAGAAGCGCAGGCAGAGAAGCGCAAGCGAAGCAGCGCAGGCAGAGAAGCG
>NW_011189586.1:0-664 GCF_000146605.3 Meleagris gallopavo | reverse complement strand
GTTGGAATGATCTGGAGCACAGGGGAATGGTCAGAACAGTGCCATTGCATCACACACGGAGGCAGGTTCACGAAACATCATCATTGCATGAAATGCTTGCCCTTGGAGACAGATCGCTGTGGCTTTAGTAGGAAGAAATGGAAACCAAACAGTTAACAAATATCCAAAAATAGAGTGGAGTTCACTTGTCTTTTTTTTTTTTAATATGGAGATGAAAAATCCCTGGGTGATTTACGTGCCAGCAGAGATATTAGTTGCATATCACAGAATCACAGAATTGTAGGGGTTGGAAGGGACCTCTAGAGATCATCGAGACCAACCCCCCTGCCAAAGCAGGTTCCCTACACCAGGTCGCACAGGTAGGCGTCCAGGCGAGACTTGAATATCTCCAGAGAAGGAGACTCCACAACCTCCCTGGGCAGCCTGTTCCAGTGCTCCGTGACCCTCACCGTGAAGAAGTTGTTACGCACATTTGTGCGAAACTTCCTGTGCTGCAGCTTATGTCCGTTTCCCCTCGTCCTGTCTCCATGTACCACTGAAAAGAGACTGGCCTCACCATTATGGCCGCCACACCTCAGATATTTATAAACCTGCATCAGATCCCCTCTCAGTCTTCTTTTCTCAAGGCTAAACAGACCCAGTTCACTTAGCCTTTCTTCATAGG
>NW_011189585.1:0-321 GCF_000146605.3 Meleagris gallopavo | reverse complement strand
AGATATTTATAAACCTGCATCAGGTCCCCTCTCAGTCTTCTTTTCTCAAGGCTAAACAGACCCAGTTCACTTAGCCTTTCTTCATAGGGGAGATGCTCCAGGCCCTTCACCATCTTTGTGGCCCTCTGCTGGACTCTTTCCAAGAGATCCCTGTCTTTTTTGTACTGGGGAGCCCAGAACTGGACACAGTACTCCAGATGAGGCCTTGCCAGAGCACAGTAGAGGGGGAGGATCACCTCCCTCCACCTGCTGGACACACTCTTCTTAATGCACCCCAGAATGCCATTGGCCTTTTTGGCCACGAGGGCACACTGCTGGCTC
>NW_011189584.1:8788-9808 GCF_000146605.3 Meleagris gallopavo | reverse complement strand
TCACTGCACAGACTGGAGGCCATGCACAAAGGTGCTTCAGGTTGTTATCTTTCCTGGCCAGAAACTAAATAGAGTCTTGTAAATGTGGTCCAATGAGTGTGAAGCAGGGGTGACTTGTCCTGGTCTGGTTGTGGCACTTTTTAATGCAGCCAATTATACTGTGGTGCTTTTTTGTCTGTCAGAACACACAGCTGGCTTGCATTCAGCTTGTGGTCTCTCACCACTTGTCCTCCTAGTCCCCAGGCCCTTTCTAACAGATACAAACTAGTATTTCCCACCTGGGGTATGGGAAGATGGGTGCTTGTTAGCAGTCAGTGAAAATCTCTACGAGAGAGAGAGGGCTTTTAGTAGACTGCTAACCAGTGAGCACAACAAGAACTAACAGAAGAGAAGAGATGTTTCCTTGGGCATTCAGGTGAAAATCATTCCTGACTGCTTTTTCATTCACCAGGAATATCCATTTCTCATAATTTGAAGCTGATAGACTTTAGGCTCTGTGCAAAGCCAAAGGTAAGAGTATCTTAAATCAAATATAACGTGCCCCCAAGTAATGCATGTTTGACCACAGTATGCAACAGGGACTTGCCCAAACACCCTAAATTCAAGCTGTTTTTGTGGTCGAGATGCAGTTGCATCTTGCTTGGAAGGGCCTTAGCTGTGTGAGAGTGAACAGAACAGAGAGTAGACAGTGCTTGCACTGACAGTTCATCTTAGTAGATGATCAGCTAAGGAAAATAATGCATCATGCCAAGGCTACATAAGATAAGTGAGCAGCTTGGGATCTGTACACTGATACGATAGTCATCTATTGTCTTAGACAATGTTTGCTTAGAGAGGTCACCTACTGAATGAAAGCAAAATCCACCATGAATGAGAATATGCCCAGGAGAAGAAGCCTCTGAGGCTTCTGCAGTGTCACTAGTAGAAAACAGAAACTCTGTTAAAGGAGATGTTTCTATTTCCTGTGTTATTCCAGGGAGGCCTTGATTCCCACCTGAACACATGCTGTGGAAGCCCAGC
>NW_011189584.1:0-564 GCF_000146605.3 Meleagris gallopavo | reverse complement strand
ATGAGAGCAGAGTAGGGGGGCAGCATCACCTCCCTCGAACTGCTGGTCATGCTTCTGTGCTTTAAGGCTTATGCTTTCAGATGTGAGATGCTTGAAGGTTCAGTTAGACCTGAAGAGGTGAGGCAACTGCGCTATCTGTGAAGGTCCCTTCCAACTGAGCTGTTCTATTCCAGACAGTTCCGACCATTCTTTAAAATGTTTTAGCAAGCTGGGCTGGTCCAACAAAGCATGGGTCCAAACATAGCATGACTGGAATAAGCAGTGTACGTGGTGCACTGTGAGTGCCACCCCACATTCCTCTTGGCTCGTGGAACTAAAATTGTGCCTTGTTTGGATTGTGTAAGCATTCCTGATTGTCTCTTGTGATGCTTGCCTTCTTAGAGCAGCTTTCCATGTTTGGCTCTAAATATTTTGTACCTTACTTGTTCTATTGGGCTTAGGAAGGAAGGCCTTGTGAAGCATCCTCCGTCTTCATTTGGGCAGCACACTTTGAAATTCCATGGACCTTACCTGAGTGTAAGGTGTCAAAGGGGGAAAAGCCCATCTCCCTAACCTGTTTCCTTC
>NW_011189583.1:0-537 GCF_000146605.3 Meleagris gallopavo | reverse complement strand
GTCCAACAAAGCATGGGTCCAAACATAGCATGACTGGAATAAGCAGTGTACGTGGTGCACTGTGAGTGCCACCCACATTCCTCTTGGCTCGTGGAACTAAAATTGTGCCTTGTTTGGATTGTGTAAGCATTCCTGATTGTCTCTTGTGATGCTTGCCTTCTTAGAGCAGCTTTCCATGTTTGGCTCTAAATATTTTGTACCTTACTTGTTCTATTGGGCTTAGGAAGGAAGGCCTTGTGAAGCATCCTCCGTCTTCATTTGGGCAGCACACTTTGAAATTACATGGACCTTACCTGAGTGTAAGGTGTCAAAGGGGGAAAAGCCCATCTCCCTAACCTGTTTCCTTCTAGAACACAATCCTGAAGAGGATTCGGTTTACTTCTTTTCTGGAGACTTGGATTCTTAAATGGTTTTGGCTGTAGCTATTTCTGCTGTAAATTCCTTTTCCTGGCCTGTAGTAGCCAAGTGCAAGTGGAGTGCTTTGGAAATGGTCTGAAGTTGCCAGGTTGCTTGTGGTCACAGACATAGTGTGGAACT
>NW_011189582.1:0-740 GCF_000146605.3 Meleagris gallopavo | reverse complement strand
CCTGATTGTCTCTTGTGATGCTTAGCTTTTTAGAGCAGCTTTCCATGTTTGGCTCTAAATATTTTGTACCTTACTTGTTCTATTGGGCTTAGGAAGGAAGGCCTTGTGAAGCATCCTCCGTCTTCATTTGGGCAGCACACTTTGACATTTCATGGACCTTACCTGAGTGTAAGGTGTCAAAGGGGGAAAAGCCCATCTCCCTAACCTGTTTCCTTCTAGAACACAATCCTGAAGAGGATTCGGTTTACTTCTTTTCTGGAGACTTGGATTCTTAAATGGTTTTGGCTGTAGCTATTTCTGCTGTAAATTCCTTTTCCTGGACTGTAGTAGCCAAGTGCAAGTGGAGTGCTTTGGAAATGGTCTGAAGTTGCCAGGTTGCTTGTGGTCACAGACATAATGTGGAACTATCTGTGGTGCCAGGGATAATTATGTTTGATGAACTTGAAAGCTTTCAGTGGTATTACAGCCATAATACAAATCATTGCCTGACCTCTAGAATTCTGTGTAAAATTGCTAGCTAGCTAGCAAGCTGCAGATGCTATTTGGTGTCAAGACAAGCTCTCCAAATAAATACATTATTACACTTGAAGATTCTTCTGTTCCAAGTGCTAGGGAATATTGTTCAGAAATGCCTGATCTCTGCAGCTAATATGTTATTCAGGGTTACTGAACGTATCACTTTCCTTTGGTAAGTGTTCAAGGAAGGCTGGTTGTTCACACAGGTTTCATTTTTGTCTTAA
>NW_011189581.1:0-1023 GCF_000146605.3 Meleagris gallopavo | reverse complement strand
GTAGTAGCCAAGTGCAAGTGGAGTGCTTTGGAAATGGTCTGAAGTTGCCAGGTTGCTTGTGGTCACAGACATAGTGTGGAACTATCTGTGGTGCCAGGGATAATTATGTTTGATGAACTTGAAAGCTTTCAGTAGTATTACAGCCATAATACAAATCATTCCCTGACCTCTAGAATTCTGTGTAAAATTGCTAGCTAGCTAGCAAGCTGCAGATGCTATTTGGTGTCAAGACAAGCTCTCCAAATAAATACATTATTCCACTTGAAGATTCTTCTGTTCCAAGTGCTAGGGAATATTGTTCAGAAATGCCTGATCTCTGCAGCTAATATGTTATTCAGGGTTACTGAACGTATCACTTTCCTTTGTAAGTGTTCAAGGAAGGCTGGTTGTTCACACAGGTTTCATTTTTGTCTTAAGACTGCATGTGGTAACTTGTGACGTTGGTCTGATGGTAAGTTTAAAAAGTGAAGGTAGGTATTTCTGAGAGGAGAAGTGCAGGAGTATGATTTCAGCTCATTTTTGTTTCTGATATTCCTGAGAGTTAAACAATTAAAATATTTGTGTTGTTCTCCTGGAAGTTCTTATCTTCAGGATAGGTTAAAGCAGTGCCTAGAGATGTAATAATAAGTGGTGGAAGTATCTCTTGGAAGTGTTGAGAACATCACTGTCTGGGGCCAACTGCTGCTCTGTAAAGCTGAATCTTCGAGCTTTGTATTGAGCTGTCTCCACAAATTCCAAGCTGCTCCACAGAGCTCTTTTCCAACATGTGGATAATAGAACTTTTTAGGCTGTTACTTAACATGCACTATTAACTGTAATTCACAGCTTTCACAGAAAGGAGAATGTGGAATGCAACTTTTTGACATAGTAAATCCCTCAGTGTCTGTCCTGAGACCAGTGGCAGAAGAAGAAAGCAGTTCTGGTCCTCATCCCTTCCAAACCTGTAGCACTGAACTGCACCGGCCCCTCAAAGGCTTGAATTGCAGAGCTGTGGGGGAATCAGTCTCAGTTGTCTGTTGTAGT
>NW_011189580.1:0-851 GCF_000146605.3 Meleagris gallopavo | reverse complement strand
CGTAGCACTGAACTGCGCCGGCCCCTCAAAGGCTTGAATTGCAGAGCTCTGGGGGAATCAGTCTCAGTTGTCTGTTGTAGTCTTGTTGTTGTAGTTCAAACTATTTTTATCACTCTGAAGATGCAGACTAGAGATAGATAGGAGGCTGGCTTTAAAAGAACTACTTGCTGATGGTGAGAAATCCTGACTGAAGACAAATGAATCCTCTACTGCAAAACCACACCTGCTTTGGTTTGGATACTTTCTTTCAGAGAGCCAGTTCACAACAGTCCCCCCAGTGGAGAAGCCCAAAACACCAACAAATAGATACGGACTGACAGCAACTGAGATTATTCCTGAGAGGAGGTAAAAGCACAGTTGTCTGTATATGTTTTTGGTGTAGAGCAGTGCTGCCTTAATCAGTGAACAGCCTAGGAAGCGTTCTTCACAACAGCAAGCTATATTTCCTTTCTCCTGGATAAAATTTTCCTAAATCCTCTTTCTGTATTCACTGGGAAACACTGAAAGCAGAAAAATAAATAAATAATTAAATAAAACTAGAAGTGACTCATCTTCAGAATGCATTCCTGTGTTCCATACCATAAATCGCATCTTGTTCCATTTTCTCTGAGTGCTGCGGTTTTAAAATGCATCTCTGAGCTTAAAGCTCAACTAATTTGTAAGCAGAAACTCTCATAATACACGACACTTCCTTTTGTTTTCTTCATTCTGATCTGAGAATATTCTAGCAGTGCATCTGAAACAACTACTGTCTGATTGCTGAGGAGAAGCAACTAATTAATTTGGTTTTGTAACAGGTGTCATGCTGTGGATTTAGATCTCAACCTAGCTCATGTGGATAGGCAGCCAAA
>NW_011189579.1:0-469 GCF_000146605.3 Meleagris gallopavo | reverse complement strand
GGCCCTGTTACTGACCACTGCTTTTTTGTATGCCATCTCACCCAACTGGAGGAGGATGCAGGATGGGTTTAAAGGAGTCCTAGCTGAAAATATGTAATGCTGTTATTTCTGTAGAGATACTGCTAGCTCTCCCTCTGGGTTGAGGGAGTTTTGATAACATTCCTTGCTAGCTGTTCTCCATAGTTCAGGAGTGATACACTTGGAAAGGAGTTGTAGCATCTTGTCTGGACTTCAGTAGAATCCAAGATTAAAGATTCAAAGATTAATAAATTCAGCTGGTGAAAGAATTGCTGATGCTGTCAGTGTGACTTCTGATTTTAAGGTTTTGATGTCTCTGCACCCAAGCCTTTTTTTTTCTTTACAACTCCTTCTTTAAATAGCCTTAGAAAAAATAATTACTTAATGCATTGCATAGAACACTTGTACATGAAATTAAGAACTTACACCTAGCCAAGTCGATTCATAACAT
>NW_011189578.1:0-491 GCF_000146605.3 Meleagris gallopavo | reverse complement strand
TTTAAAGGAGTCCTAGCTGAGAATATGTAATGTCTGTTATTTCTGTAGAGATACTGCTAGCTCTCCCTCTGGTTTGAGGGAGTTTTGATAACATTCCTTGCTAGCTGTTCTCCATAGTTCAGGAGTGATACACTTGGAAAGGAGTTGTAGCATCTTGTCTGGACTTCAGTAGAATCCAAGATTAAAGATTCAAAGATTAATAAATTCAGCTGGTGAAAGAATTGCTGATGCTGTCAGTGTGACTTCTGATTTTAAGGTTTTGATGTCTCTGCACCCAAGCCTTTTTTTTTTCTTTACAACTCCTTCTTTAAATAGCCTTAGAAAAAATAATTACTTAATGCATTGCATAGAACACTTGTACATGAAATTAAGAACTTACACCTAGCCAAGTCGATTCATAACATCAGTTTTGGCTTTTTAGAATCTACATACATTGACTTTTCCATGTAGTGAACAGAATCATATAAATCACTGGAGAGGAATTTATATTT
>NW_011189577.1:0-435 GCF_000146605.3 Meleagris gallopavo | reverse complement strand
AAGATTCAAAGATTAATAAATTCAGCTGGTGAAAGAATTGCTGATGCTGTCAGTGTGACTTCTGATTTTAAGGTTTTGATGTCTCTGCACCCAAGCCTTTTTTTTTCTTTACAACTCCTTCTTTAAATAGCCTTAGAAAAAATAATTACTTAATGCATTGCATAGAACACTTGTACATGAAATTAAGAACTTACACCTAGCCAAGTCGATTCATAACATCAGTTTTGGCTTTTTAGAATCTACATACATTGACTTTTCCATGTAGTGAACAGAATCGTATAAATCACTGGAGAGGAATTTATATTTGAATGGGTAGATGAAATGTTCAAAAAGCATGTGATTCATGTGAAAACAAGGCTGTTATGAAGGCATAAACAGTTCCATAAAGAACTGATGCATCTCTTCAGCTAGCTGTCTTCTGGAGCTGTAGCTATT
>NW_011189576.1:0-783 GCF_000146605.3 Meleagris gallopavo | reverse complement strand
TTAGCATAGAACACTTGTACATGAATTAAGAACTTACACCTAGCCAAGTCGATTCATAACATCAGTTTTGGCTTTTTAGAATCTACATACATTGACTTTTCCATGTAGTGAACAGAATCGTATAAATCACTGGAGAGGAATTTATATTTGAATGGGTAGATGAAATGTTCAAAAACATGTGATTCCTGTGAAAACAAGGCTGTTATGAAGGCATAAACAGTTCCATAAAAGAAACTGATGCATCTCTTCAGCTAGCTGTCTTCTGGAGCTGTAGCTATTAGGGACTTCTCGAGTACAGTCCCAGAATCAAAGAGTCTGGAAGGGAGACCTCTGGAGATCATCTAGTCCAGCCTATGCTAAAACAGGTTGTCTACATTAAGTAGTGCTGGAAAACATCCAGGGGAGTTTTGAGTATCTCCAGAGAAGGAGACTTCGCAGTCTTTTGGGTAGCTTGCTCCAGGGCTCTGACACCGTCAAAGTAAAGAAGTTATTTCTCGTGCTTGTATGGAACTTCCTGTGTTCCAGTTTGTACCCATTGCCTCTTGTCCTGATGCTGATCACCACTGAAAATGGTCTGACCCCATCCACTTACCACCTGTGATTCAGGTATTGGTAAACGTTGATAAGATCCCCTCTCAACCTTCTCTTTCCCAGGCTGAACAGCCCCAGGTCTCTCAGCCTTTCCTCATCAGGGTGGCACAGCTAGACTGTGCCACTGATCACAGCCCTGTGAGCTCTGCTTGTCAGCCAGTTCTCAATCCACCTTACTGTCCAGTATCTATC
>NW_011189575.1:0-506 GCF_000146605.3 Meleagris gallopavo | reverse complement strand
CTCTGGAGATCATCTAGTCCAGCCTATGCTAAAACAGGTTGTCTACATTAAGTAGTGCTGGAAAACATCCAGGGGAGTTTTGAGTATCTCCAGAGAAGGAGACTTTGCAGTCTTTTGGGTAGCTTGCTGCAGGGCTCTGACACCGTCAAAGTAAAGAAGTTATTTCTCGTGCTTGTATGGAACTTCCTGTGTTCCAGTTTGTACTCATTGCCTCTTGTCCTGATGCTGATCACCACTGAAAATGGTCTGACCCCATCCACTTGCCACCTGTGATTCAGGTATTGGTAAACGTTGATAAGATCCCCTCTCAACCTTCTCTTTCCCAGGCTGAACAGCCCCAGGTCTCTCAGCCTTTCCTCATCAGGGTGGCACAGCTAGACTGTGCCACTGATCACAGCCCTGTGAGCTCTGCTTGTCAGCCAGTTCTCAATCCACCTTACTGTCCAGTATCTATCCCACACTTTCTAAGCTCACCTATGAGGATGTTAAGGGACACAGCATCAATT
>NW_011189574.1:0-661 GCF_000146605.3 Meleagris gallopavo | reverse complement strand
TTCCTTCTCTAAATCTACCCTCTTTGAGCTTAAAGCCATTTCCCCTTGTTCTATCAGGCCCAGCTGAAGATTCTGTCCCCTTTTTGTCCACTGAACAGTGGACACCCATCAAATCCATATCTTTCCAGTTTGGAGAGAAGTGTGTTGTGGGGTACCATGTCAAAGGCCTTACTGAACTTGAGATATCAGTGGCTCTTCCCTTGTCCACTGATAGAGTGACACCGTCATAGAAGGCCACTTGTATCAAATCCAGCAGGATTTGCCCTTGGTGAAGCCATGCTGAGTCTCCTGTATCACCTCTTTGCCTTCTATGTGCCTTAGTATGGAATCACAGAATCACAGAATGTCAGGGATTGGAAGGGACCTCTAAAGATCATCTCTTCCAGTCCCCCTGGACTGCCAGAGCAGCAGCTCCTGTATGAGGTGACTCAGGAACACTTCCAGGTGGGCTTTGAATGTCTCCAGAGAAGGAGAGCCAACCTCTCTGGGCAGCCAGTTCCAGTGTTCTGTTACCCTCATTGTAAAGAAATTTTTTCTCATATTTATGTGGAAGCTCCTGTGTTCCAGTCTGCGCCCACTGCCCCTTGTCGTATCGTTGGGTGTCACTGAGAAGGGCCTGGCTCCATCCTCCTCATGCTCACCCTTTACGTATTTGTAAACA
>NW_011189573.1:0-384 GCF_000146605.3 Meleagris gallopavo | reverse complement strand
TCTATGTGCCTTAGTATGGAATCACAGAATCACAGAATGTCAGGGATTGGAAGGGACCTCTAAAGATCATCTCTTCCAGTCCCCCTGGACTGCCAGAGCAGCAGCTCCTGTATGAGGTGACTCAGGAACACTTCCAGGTGGGCTTTGAATGTCTCCAGAGAAGGAGAGCCAAACTCTCTGGGCAGCCAGTTCCAGTGTTCTGTTACCCTCATTGTAAAGAAATTTTTTCTCATATTTATGTGGAAGCTCCTGTGTTCCAGTCTGCGCCCACTGCCCCTTGTCGTATCGTTGGGTGTCACTGAGAGGGCCTGGCTCCATCCTCCTCATGCTCACCCTTTACGTATTTTGTAAACATTCATGAATGTTTATGAGCCTCTGTCTCCT
>NW_011189572.1:0-686 GCF_000146605.3 Meleagris gallopavo | reverse complement strand
ATAAATTACTTTTTCCCTTCTGAGTTGAAAGTGCTTGCCTTTATTATAGAAGCATGAAAAGAACTTCAAACCTAATAATAAAGGTCACTGTTTTTTCCTTTAGAATGAACCACTAAGAGATCTGAACTTCAGCCCATCTTGCCCACACATCCTAGCTGTAACTTGATTCATAAGTTATTTCTCTAAAAACTCAGCTTGCCAAGCAAAATATAGTAAGTTTTGTCAAGCGAAGAAAGAGGAGATACAGGTGTGAGTACCTGAGTTCTTCAGAAGTTATGTTCATAGATTTGATTATTCTGATTATTTTCCTCTTTGCTGCTTATTCTGTAAAATGAAGATAATATGCACTGATTATGGAATGCGGTAAATATCTAAATTTGAAGAAGCTGTGGAGTACAAGGTCTGATTACTAATTTTCACTTTTAAAGTTTTGATATGAATGTGGAGTTCCCTGTAGAATGTTCAAGCAAATGAAGTTATTTAACACTCATCTACCATCTTTCTATGTAGCTACTAACAGTTTATCCAATAAAGTTTACTTGCTAATAAGCATCAAGATATTTGTATTTAAATTTCAAGATGAGCTTTTGCTACTAAATGAGAAAATTATTTGTAATGCTTCATTTAATGGAAATGAATCAGTTAGATGCATTCAGGATAATAAGAGCATAGCAATTACAGAAGCT
>NW_011189571.1:0-697 GCF_000146605.3 Meleagris gallopavo | reverse complement strand
AGGAGATACAGGTGTGAGTACCTGAGTTCTTCAGAAGTTATGTTCATAGATTTGATTATTCTGATTATTTTCCTCTTTGCTGCTTATTCTGTAAAATGAAGATAATATGCACTGATTATGGAATGCGGTAAATATCTAAATTTGAAGAAGCTGTGGAGTACAAGGTCTGATTACTAATTTTCACTTTTAAAGTTTTGATATGAATGTGGAGTTCCCTGTAGAATGTTCAAGCAAATGAAGTTATTTAACACTCATCTACCATCTTTCTATGTAGCTACTAACAGTTTATCCAATAAAGTTTACTTGCTAATAAGCATCAAGATATTTGTATTTAAATTTCAAGATGAGCTTTTGCTACTAAATGAGAAAATTATTTGTAATGCTTCATTTAATGGAAATGAATCAGTTAGATGCATTCAGGATAATAAGAGCATAGCAATTACAGAAGCTGTACTGGAATGTGTGTTTTTTTCTTCTTACAACTTAACCTGAACATGCCTTCCTCAGATAGATTTGCAATTACATTGCATTGTTGTTGATACATTACATGTGTGCAAACATTATTTTGGTTAGTTCTTATCAGTTAAACTTAGCAGCTGGCAGAATTTCCAATCTTGATATGCAAAGAGTGGTATTGTTGCTAATACTTTCTTCAAGCTTTGATTGAAGTTTGGTCTTATACTGGCATGTACTGACT
>NW_011189570.1:0-2011 GCF_000146605.3 Meleagris gallopavo | reverse complement strand
TACTACAGTTTTATTATGTTGCTTTATCGCAATACCTAAGTAGATCAACAGGTTTCATAAATTCAGAGAATCTATAACAGACCATTAGATGGTCCAGAGAGTGAAAAGCAAATTTCATAACTTTATCCAGAAACTGATGTTTTATATACAGTGAGTCATTCATGACTGAAGCACCTCTTTCATAAAAGTATCTCACATGGTGCAAAGATAGCCTGGTAGGACATGGTAGGACAACTGTCCCACACACACCCCTCTTTATACGTTATTTGAGTTCATTGCTTGAGTCCCAGCCCTGCCGGCTCTGATCCCTATACTCACTGGAGTATCATTAGACTTCAGGAGGATTTTAGTCTGTTGGTTTCTAATGAAGTTCCTTGCTTTTACTATAGTCATCATCAATTCTAATTCAAGCTCAGATGTATTTTAGGGAAAAAAAATCTCATTTTTTGAGGATCAGACTCAGAATCCTTTGATGCACAATTTGAAGAATAGTTCTCCGAGACATCCTGGTAGACTGTTTTGTATTTCCTACCTCTCCTCTGGGCAGTTTCATGATATGGAAAGAATTCAGCCTGAGTTTTGAAGAATAAGTGACAAATGTTCCAAGTTTTCCAACCAAACAAGTTCTTTCAAAGCGTCTGTTTTTAGCAATGGCTGTTTGTATGATTCTTGAAAAATGAAAGTATTTGTAATGTGTTGGATGATGGATTTTGTGGAGTGGGTGAGAGTTTCATCAATGAGTCCAGAAGGCAATTCCAGGATTTTCTGCTGTCTGCTTTGGGAAAGCCCTAGATACATAGGCCATACAGCCCTGGAACATAACTCATCACTCCACTCTATGTGGACTCTATACGGTCATTCATGTCTGCCAGTAGAATATCTCTTATTCTTCTCTACTTGTCTTGCTCTTCTTAGTTGGAGATCAAGTTTTAAAACTTGAAGATACATCAAGCTAGAAAAAAATCTCTTTCAGAGAGGACTGTGTAGATATTATTGATGTTTGTACACACCTGAATGCTAAAATATTTCAGTCATGTTCTTTTTGTTTGAAAATGCTGGATCTACAGACACTCTAATGGGAAGAGAAGGTAAAACATGGGAAGATGTGGGAAAATGTGCCCTTTTCTTCTTCTAATTCAATGTCAGAATAGTCAGAACACATCTATAGTCTGCTACTGTTGCTAAAAAGAAACCTTTAGAACAGATGCCATTTTAAGGCAGGCTTTTCTTGTAAGAAAATTACTCTCTATCATAGTTTGTTGATCATTTTAAGGTGTTAATCGCTGAAAGTAGCAGTTTCTTGGCTGCATGCCATTTGGAATTGGATGGCGCATTAATGCCACCTGCCGAAAAGCTCATGGGATCTGCTTGAGGGAAAATACACATTATACTTGGGACTCAGAGATTTTAGTAATATTTTCTGATAACGTTCTCTCTGTACAAAAATAAAAATTGTGATATATTATCCTCTTTGACGGATGGAAGTTTAATTCTTTTTTGTCTCCTAGTTTCTATAAATCTTCTTACATTTATCGTGAAGGCTATCAAACCCAATATTATTCCATGTTTCTGAGATTTTAAAGGAAAATTGCATTATATGCATCAGGTTTTTCTGAGAGAAGATTCTTAATTTTCACACATAGAAGAGCCCTGCCAATTTCACGGGTCATTGTGAGGGTCTTTGTTAATACAGCTTTTCCTTTCACTGTTAAAAAACAAGTTTTTGCCCTAAAAGAAAAACGAAACAAGACAAAAACAGCTGCATGTACATATTGCCGTATGGATAATGTCTGAATGTTGCTAAAAGTCCCTGTGTTACTATGTTTTTATATATATTCACAGAATTACAGTATTGCAGGGTTAGAAAGAACCTCAAGAGATCATCAAGTCCAACCCTCCTGCAAAGCAGGCTCCCTACAGCAGGCTGCACAGATAGGCATCCAGGCGGGTCTTGAATATCTCCAGAGGAAACTCCACAGCCCCCCCGGGGCAGCCTGTTCCAGTGCTCTGC
>NW_011189569.1:0-1357 GCF_000146605.3 Meleagris gallopavo | reverse complement strand
TGCTGCACATATTAGTATACAGGCACTTTTGGGAAGCAGCAGGTGTAGCATGCAAGTAAGGATTTTGGATGGGGTACTGGCAATATTATCTTCCCTGAGGAGCCCTCACACGATCCTATGGGAGAACTTAGAGGCTTTTCCCTGCTATCTCCAACAGTGACAACATTGCCTAGCCCTTCTCTGTCCTATTCCCCTCCTCCCATCAAAACTAGGTTAAAGCCCTGGTAGTCAATCCAGACAGCTTGCTTCCCTGAACACATGTGCCCCACTTGCTCAGTCAGAGTCCATCATAAGCCCACACATCCGCTATCACAAAGGCCTGCCCAAGATCAAAATACCCAAAGCCTTAATCCAGACACTGCCCCTCAGCTGGTCATTTACCTGTCACATTTTCCTCCTTCTTTCCAGGTCCCAGCTATGCACTGGGAGGACAGAGGAAAATACTGCCTGCACGCCTGATCACTTCAACATCTTTCCAAGGGATGGAAAGTCCCTTTTAACATTCCTCAGTTCCCTCATCACAGCATCCTAGTTCCCATCCTGAATGATGATGAAAGGATAGTAGTTTTCCAGTTTAATGAGCTGTGGTCAAGCCTCCCTAACGTCTCTAACACAGGCCCCTGAAGACAGCTCTCTGGAGAAGTAATCTGGGTGGCAAATGGGAGCTTGTAAAAAAGTGGGAGCAGAATTTCGCTTATAAACATGATACTAGAGGAGGAAAATAAAAAAAATAAACAAACAAAACAAAACAAATAGCAAGAGAGTTGTCATGAGAATCCAAGCTATCAGAAAACATCCCATCGTGGCAGAGGGAGAAGAGGGGTTCTTGTTTCTTGGAGACTGCCCATATAGGTAGCTGCAGAGCACAGAGTCATGAGGTAACGTAAAAAATACCCCTTGAGAGAGGCCAAGGAAATGCGTCCCTGTTGTCTCAGTGCATGTGGGGAACAGGCTCAGGTAAGTACGAGCCTAAATGAGGCTGCCTATAATGTTTCTGTGATAAATGGTACAAGAACCCTGGGAAAGACAAGAGCAGTGCTACACAGGCTGCCAGATTCTGCACACATGACGAGTTCTGCGTGCTGGTAGATCCAAAAAATATAAAGCAGTGCCCCCTCTCACCTCTGAGAAATCATAGCAAACCGCAGCAACTTTTCAGGACCTGAACCCTCAGGTCTTCCTTTCTTCAGCAGGGCAGTTCTTTCAGTGGGGCAACTCTAATGCCATTCAGCTGACAAAACAAGGATGATACTTGCATGCAAAATAGCCGTGGTAACTACTTCTTCAAGTTTTTGTTTGTTTGTTTGAACATAAAACCTTGCCTTATTGCTGTTCTCACAGTCACTACTTCAGAAAA
>NW_011189568.1:0-474 GCF_000146605.3 Meleagris gallopavo | reverse complement strand
CGTCCTGGCGAGACTTGAATATCTCCAGAGAAGGAGACTCCACAACCCCCCTGGGCAGCCTGTTCCAGTGCTCCGTCACCCTCACCGTGAAGAAGTTCTTACGCACATTCGTGCAAAACTTCCTGTGCTGCAGCGTATGTCCGTTTCCCCTTGTCCTGTCTCCACGTACCACTGAAAAGAGACTGGCCTCACCGCTATGGCCGCCACACCTCAGATATTTATAAACCTGGATCAGGTCCCCTCTCAGTGGTCTTTTCTCAAGGCTAAACAGACCCAGTTCACTTAGCCTTTCTTCATAGGGGAGATGCTCCAGGCCCTTCACCATCTTTGTGGCCCTCCACTGGACTCTTTCCAAGAGATCCCTGTCTTTTTGTACTGGGGAGCCCAGAACTGGACACAGTACTCCAGATGAGGCCTTACCAGGGCAGAGTAGAGGGGGAGGATCAGCTCCCTCGACCTGCTGGACACGCTCTT
>NW_011189567.1:0-793 GCF_000146605.3 Meleagris gallopavo | reverse complement strand
ATGGCCTTTGCCTCTTTCGTTCCTTCTTTCTTTGTTGCGTTTGACACTCTGCAAGCTGTGAATTGCCAGGGAACAGCTCAATGTGCTCTGGAGTTCTGGGGGACAAACTCCCAAGAAACACTGCGCAGCTTCAAAGCCCCGAAGCCTGGAGAGATGAGAGATGTGCAGCGCTCTGCCTGGTGCAGGACACGATGCACGCTCTGCAAGGCGCTTTCCACCGAAGCCCTCAGATCCGTGCTCAAACTGCATCCAAAGCAACCCAGTGCCCTGTGCTTGTTGCACCCGGAGCTATCGGTGCCAGGAGGTGCTGCTGCGTTTGCAAGGACGTTGTGTCAGCAGCGTGACGTCAATGGGGTTGTTTTATGGCAATGAAACAGCTGAACTGTGTGCCTCAAGACTAAGGTAGAGAAGAAGATAGTAGTTATGAATGTGTCTATATATCCAGCTGCCTGAGGGGAGGAAGGCCCTCCAGAGGGATGGCCGAGGCCAGTTGTACGAGGCTCCACAAGAGCAAGCGCTTTGGTCACGACAACCCCGTGCCAGCTTCTCCAGGATTCGGCTGAGGTAGAATTCCGACCGCCCACTGGTTCTAGAATGTTGGGGTGCCGCGATGGAATCTTCTGGTCTTGTGAGTTGGTCTTGCCTCCCACCCTGTCCGTCATGGTGGAGCAGCCTGGTGGCCCTTATGATGTCATAAGCGGCTCGAATGAGGGGAGGAGCAGTGCGTGCTGCGTCCCTTCATTGGAGCGCTTGAGCTCTGCCTGAGTAGCTCGCTTGTTGCACTTGTGCATCG
>NW_011189566.1:0-749 GCF_000146605.3 Meleagris gallopavo | reverse complement strand
CATAAGGACCCATAGGGTGCCACAGGGACCCATTAGGACCCATAGGGTGCCATAGGGACCCGTAAGGACCCATAGGGTGCCATAAGGACCCATGGGGTGCCATGAGGACCCATGGGGACCCATAGGGTGCCACAGGGACCCTTAGGGTGCCATAGGGACCCATAGAGACCCATAGGGTGCCATAGGGACCCATTAGGACCCATAGGGACCCATTAGGACCCATAGGGTGCCATGAGGACCCATAGGGACCCATAAGGACCCATAGTGTGCCATAGGGACCCATTAGGACCCATAGGGACCCATAAGGACCCATAGGGTGCCATGAGGTCCCACAGGGACCCATAGGGTGCCATAAGGACCCATAGACTGCCACAGGGACCCATAGGGTGCCACAGGGACCCGTAAGGACCCATAGGGTGCCATAGGGATCCATAGGCTGCCACAGGGACCCATAAGGACCCATAGGGTCCCGTAAGGTCCCACAGGGACCCATAGGGTGCCATAGGGACTCATAAGGACCCATAGGGTGCCACAGGGACCCATTAGGACCCATAGGGTGCCATAGGGACCCATAAGGATCCACAGGATGCCACAGGGACCCATAGGGTGCCATAGGGACCCATAAGGACCCATAGGGTGCCATAGGGACCGATAAGGACCCATAGGGTGCCATAAGGACCCATAGGGTGCCACAGGGACCGATAAGGACCCATAGGGTGCCATAGGGACCGATAAGGACCCATAGGGTG
>NW_011189565.1:0-442 GCF_000146605.3 Meleagris gallopavo | reverse complement strand
CTTCAGTTGAGTGTTCTGCCTCAGCCCCAGCTCAAGCATCGTTCCCTGGGCTCATCTCTTGTGAGCCCTGTTTTGTCCCCTTCCCCCATTGTAGCCAGTTTCAAGCTCTCCGATAAGCCCCACTGGCTCCTACGCTAGGATTCGTTGCCCCTTTGAGATAGGTGGTTCCGTGGATGGACAACAGGCCGGGGACTGAGAAAACTGCCCCGTGATCAAAGAACCCAAAGTTTCTGGCTTGACACCAGCCTCTGAGCCAATTACTCATCAGTTGTGCGTTCCAAGCCCTCTCCATGTCCCTCACTGCCCCTGAAGGCATAGAACAGAAAATCACTTGAGCTCCTGCTCCTTGAACTAAACGCCCTAAACCCTGAAATCTCTTTTCATAGTTGGTGGGTTTCTCTGAGCAGTTTAATCACTGCCAACTTCAACCGTGAGTAAAGGA
>NW_011189564.1:0-2329 GCF_000146605.3 Meleagris gallopavo | reverse complement strand
TGTGTTGCTGTCACTGTGTTGTGTTGTGTTGCTGTCACCCTGTTGTGTAGTTGTCATCGTGTTGTTTTGCTGTCACCTGGTTGTGTTGCGTTGTTGTCACCGTGTTGTGTTGCTGTCACCTGGTTGTGTTGTTGTGTTGCTGTCACCGTGTTGTGTTGTTGTGTTGCTGTGACCCTGTTGTGTTGTGTCGCTGTCACCCTGTTGTGTTGTGTCGCTGTCACTATGTTGTGTTGTTGTCACCATGTTGTGTTGTGTTGTTGTCACCGTGTTGTGTTGTGTCGCTGTCACCGTGTTGTGTTGTGTCGCTGTCACCCTGTTGTGTTGCTGTTACCGTGTTGTGTCGCTGTCACCCTGTTGTGTTGTGTCGCTGTCACCCTGTTGTGTTGCTGTTACCGTGTTGTGTCGCTGTCACCCTGTTGTGTTGTGTCGCTGTCACTATGTTGTGTCGCTGTCACCGTGTTGTGTTGTGTCGCTGTCACCATGTTGTGTTGTGTCGCTGTCACCGTGTTGTGTTGCTGTCACTGTGTTGTGTTGTGTTGTTGTCACCATGTTGTGTTGTTGTGTTGTCACTGCATTTTGTTGTGTTGCTGTCACCGTGTTGTGTTGTGTTGTGTCACCGTGTTGTGTTGTTGTGTTGTCACTGCATTTTGTTGTGTCACTGTCACCGTGTTGTGTTGTTGTGTTGCTGTCACCATGTTGTGTTGCTGTCACCATGTTGTGTTGCTGTCACCTGGTTGTGTTGCTGTCACCTGGTTGTTTTGCTGTCACCGTGTTGTGTTGTTGTGTTGCTGTCACCATGTTGTGTTGTTGTGTTGCTGTCACCGTATTGTGTTGTGTTGTTGTCACCGTGTTGTGTTGTGGTGTTGTTGTGTTGTCACTGCATTTTGTTGTGTTGCTGTCACCGTGTTGTTGTGTTGTTGTCACCGTGTTGTGTTGTTGTCACCCCCATGTTGTTGTGTTGTCGTTGTGTTGTTGTCACCGTGTTGTGTTGTTGTCACCCCATGTTGTTGTTGTCATCACCCCCACGTTGTTGTGTTGTCGTTGTGTTGTCGTCGTGTTGTTGTCACCAGGTTGTGTCATTGTCCCCCCCACGTTGTTGTGTTGTCGTTGTGTTATTGTCACCCGGTTGTGTTATTGTCACCCCCGCGTTGTTGTGTTGTTGCGTTGTCATCGTGTTGTCGTCGTGGTGTTGTTACCCTGTTGTGTTGTTGTCACCCGGTAGTGTTGTTGTCATCCCATGCTATTGTGGTGGTGTTTTGTTGTTGTTATGTTGTTGTTGTGTTGTTGTCACCCCTTGTTATTGTTGTTGTTGCATTGTTGTCATGTTGTCATTGTGTTGTTGTCACCCGATTGTTGTGTTGTCATCGTGTTATTGTCACCCCATGTTGTTGTTGTTGTTGTGTTGTTGTTGTATTGTTGTCACCCAGTTGTGTCGTTGTCCCCCCCACGTTGTTGTTGTTGTTGTGTTGTCGGTGTGTTGTTGTGTTGTTGTCACCTCCACGTTGTTGTGTTGTCGTCGTGTTGTTGTCACCCGGTTGTGTTGTTGTCACCCCCACGTTGTTGTGTTGTCGTTGAGTTGTTGTCACCCAGTTGTGTCATTGTCACCCCATCTTGTTGTTGTTGTTGTGTTGTTGTCACCCCCATGTTGTTGTGTAGTCAACGTGTTGTTGTCACCCGGTTGTGTTGTTGTCACCCCATGTTGTTGTTGTTGTTGTTGTCTCCCACATGTTGTTGTGTTGTCGTTGTGTTGTCATTGTGGTGTTGTCACCCGGTTGTGTTGTTGTCACTCCATCTCGTTGTTGTTGTCGTGTTGTTGTCATGTTGTTGTCACCCGGTTGTGTCGTCATCCCCCCCACGTTGTTGCGTTGTTGTCACCCATTTGTGTCGTTGTCCCCCCCACATTGTTGTGTTGTTGTCACTTGGTTGTGTCGTCGTCCCCCCCACGTTGTTGCGTTGTTGTCACCTGGTTGTGTTGTCCCCCCCCCACGTTGTGTCGTTGTCACCTGGTTGTGTCGTTGTCCCCCGGTTGTGTTGTTGTCACCCGGTTGTGTCGTGTCCCTCCCCCCCACGTTGGTGCATTGTTGTCACCCGGTTGTGTCGTTGTCCCTCCCACATTGTTGCGTTGTTGTCACCCAGTTGTGTCCCTACACCCCTCCCCCCACATTGTTGCGTTGTTGTCACCCGGTTGTGTCATTGTCCCCCCCACATTGTTGCGTTGTTGTCACCCATTTGTGTCATCGTCCCCCCCACGTTGTTGCGTTGTTGTCACCCAGTTGTGTCGTTGTCCCCCGGTTGTGTTGTTGTCACCCAGTTGTGTTGTCCCCCCCCC
>NW_011189563.1:0-875 GCF_000146605.3 Meleagris gallopavo | reverse complement strand
CCCCATGCAGTGTCACAGTCATGTCCCCGATGTCCCCATGCAGTGTCTCCACTGTCCCCGATGTCCCCATGCAGTGTCCCATTGCTGTCCCCGATGTCCCCATGCATTGTCACAGCGATGTCCCCAATGTCCCCTTGCAGTGTCACAGTCATGTCCCCAATGTCCCCTTGCAGTGTCCCGTTGGTGTCCCCAATGTCCCCATGCAGTGTCACAGTGGTGTCCCCCCTGTCCCCAATGTCCCCAATGTCCCCGTGCAGTGTCCCATTGCTGTCCCCAATTTCCCCATGCTTTGTCACAGTCATGTCCCCGATGTCCCCATGCAGTGTCTCCACTGTCCCCAATGTCCCCATTGGTGTCCCATTGCTGTCCCCAGTGTCCCCATGCAGTGTCACAGCGATGTCCCCAGTGTCCCCATGCAGTGTCCCTGATGTCCACAATGTCCCCATGCAGTGTCACAGTCATGTCCCCAAAGTCCCCATGCAGTGTCCCATCGATGTCCCCCCTGTCCCCATGCAGTGTCCCGTTGGTGTCCCCGATGTCCCCATGCAGTGTCACAGTGGTGTCCCCCCTGTCCCCAATGTCCCCAATGTCCCCAATGTCCCCATGCAGTGTCACAGTGGTGTCCCCCCTGTCCCCAATGTCCCCAATGTCCCCATGCAGTGTCCCATTGCTGTCCCCAATGTCCCCATTGGTGTCCCATTGCTGTCCCCAATGTCCCCATGCAGTGTCACAGTCATGTCCCCAATGTCCCCATGCAGTGTCCCATTGCTGTCCCCCCCGTCCCCATTCAGTGTCCCATTGTTGTCGCCAGTGTCCCCATGCAGTGTCACAGTCATGTCCCCAATGTCCCCTTGCAGTGTCACAGTGGGGTCCCC
>NW_011189562.1:0-443 GCF_000146605.3 Meleagris gallopavo | reverse complement strand
TGTCCCCCATGTCCCCATGCAGTGTCACAGTGGTGTCCCCCCTGTCCCCAATGTCCCCAATGTCCCCAATGTGTCCCATTGCTGTCCCCAATGTCCCCATGCAGTGTCACAGTCATGTCCCCAATGTCCCCAATGTCCCCAATGTCCCCATGCAGTGTCCCATTGGTGTCCCCCCGTCCCCATTCAGTGTCCCATTGCTGTCCCCAGTGTCCCCATGCAGTGTCACAGTCATGTCCCCGATGTCCCCATGCAGTGTCCTCACTGTCCCCAGTGTCCCCATGCAGTGTCCCGTTGGTGTCCCCGATGTCCCCATGCAGTGTCACAGTCATGTCCCTACTGTTCCCATGCATTGTCACAGCGATGTCCCCAATGTCCCCATGCAGTGTCACAGTCATGTCCCCGATGTCCCCATGCAGTGTCTCCACTGTCCCCAATGTCCCCAT
>NW_011189561.1:0-620 GCF_000146605.3 Meleagris gallopavo | reverse complement strand
TCCTGTGCCATGCCGTGCCGTTCTATGCCATCCTGTGCCATTCTGTACCATCCTGTGCCATGCTGTGCCATTCTATGCCATCCTGTGCCATTCTATACCATCCTGTGCCATGCCGTGCCGTTCTGTATCATCCTGTGCCATGCCGTGCCGTCCTATGCCATCCTGTGCCATGCCGTGCCGTTCTGTATCATCCTGTGCCATGCCGTGCCATCCTGTGCCATGCCGTGCCGTTCTGTACCATCCTGTGCCATTCTGTACCATGCTGTGCCATGCCGTGCCGTTCTATGCCATCCTGTGCCATGCCGTGCCATCCTGTGCCATGCCGTGCCGTTCAATGCCATCCTGTGCCGTCCTATACCATCCTGTGCCATGCCGTGCCGTCCTATATCATCCTGTGCCATGCTGTGCCATCCTGTGCCATGCCGTGCCGTTCTATGCCATCCTGTGCCGTTCTGTACCATCCTGTGCCATGCCGTGCCGTTCTATGCCATCCTGTGCCATTCTATACCATCCTGTGCCATGCCGTGCCATTCTATGCCATCCTGTGCCGTTCTGTGCCATCCTGTGCCATGCCGTGCCGTTCTATGCCATCCTGTGCCATTCTGTACCATCCTGTGCCA
>NW_011189560.1:0-817 GCF_000146605.3 Meleagris gallopavo | reverse complement strand
AAAAAAAAAAAGTATTTTGAAAGTAGTGAAGGTCTGGGCTATGCACTGTGAAAAGGGAACTGTGAAGTGATATATTCTCATCATTAAACAAAATGGAATGTAGGTCATCCCCAGCACCGCTGTAACAGCCATAGCGAGTGTTTGAGGATACAAGATCACTCAGTCACTTTCACTCAAATAATTTCGTAAAAGAATGAATGGAAAATTATTCAGTGGAGTGAAAGAAAACATTACATGTTTAATGCATTTTTGTATACATATATATGTAAAATATAAATACATAAAATATATGTTTCATATTCCACATGTCACTGGTAAAGTTAGAGCATCAAATGAACACAAGCCCTCTAACATTACGTGGTTTTATCTAGCAGACTAAGAACCCTGTCACACGTTTACAGTTTCTTGTAAATAATGCAGGTCTCGTTAGCTCAACGTGACAGACATCTCTACTTTGAAAAAAATATTGTTTTTTCTTTAATTGGGTTAGGTTACGGTTTTAAATGATAGCTAATTTAGCCTTTCCTGATTACAAACACTTAATGGCTTTTATCTATAGTTTTTTACTAGAAAAGAAAAAGAATTCTTTTTTTTTTTAATAAAATCTTGCTCTTTGTATGTTCTGCTCCAGTTCGTGAACTCTTAAGTGTAACTAAAAGAAAAAAAAAAGTCTACATTTGTCTATCAACAATATTTATAAGCGAACAGAGTGGAAAGATTACAAAATTTGAATATGAACATTATATTACGGTAGCAATAATCTAGGTGTTTTACTGGGAAGTGAAGTGGATTACTGTAAATGAAATTTTAAATGTCC
>NW_011189559.1:0-379 GCF_000146605.3 Meleagris gallopavo | reverse complement strand
GGATCGGTTGGGGTTGGATGTGATGATGAGGGACGTGGAGGGGGGGATCGGGTGGGGTTGGACGTGGTGATGAGGGACGGGGAGGTGGGGATCGGTTGGGGTTGGATGTGGTGATGAGGGATGTGGAGGTGGGCATGGAGGTGGGGATCGATTGGGGTTGGATGTGGTGATGAGGGATGTGGAGGTGGGCATGGAGGTGGGGATCGATTGGGGTTGGATGTGGTGATGAGGGATGTGGAGGTGGGTGTGGAGGTGGGGATCGGTTGGGGTTGGATGTGATGATGAGGGACGTGGAGATGGGGATCGGTTGGGGTTGGATGTGATGATGAGGGACGTGGAGGTGGGGATCGGTTGGGGTTGGACGTGGTGATGAGGGACG
>NW_011189558.1:0-2007 GCF_000146605.3 Meleagris gallopavo | reverse complement strand
GTCCCCATGGCTCTGTCCCCATATAGCACCCCAGTGGCGGTGTCCCCAGAGCGGTGTCCCCATGGCTCTGTCCCCGCAGTGTCCCCATGACCCTGTTCCTCATGGTGTCCGATGTCACCATCCCAAATCTGATCCCATACCAATGTCACCATCCCACACCTGAGGTCACGGTCCCAAACCCCATGTCTCCATCCCACAGCTCGTGTCACCGCCCCACACCCGATGTCACCATCCCATGGTGTCCTCGTGGTGTCCCCGAAGTGATGTCCCCATGGCTCTGTCCCCACAATGTCCCAATGGCGGTGTCTCCTTGGTGCCCCCATAGAGCATCCCAGTGGTGGTGACCCCAAAGTTGTGTCCCCATGGTTCCCCCATTATGTGTCCCCAGGACAGTGTCCCCATGGCCATATTCCCACAGTGTCCCCACGGTTCTGTCCCCATGATGTCCCCACAGCAGTGTCCCCGTGACCGTGTCCCCAGGGCATTCCCATAGAGCATCCCAGTGATGGTGTCCCCAAACTGGTGTCCCCATGGCAGTGTCCCCACAGTGATGCCTCAATGGTGCCCCAATGGTGTCCCCATGTCCCCACAATGTCCCCATCGTGTCCCCACAACAGTGTCCCCACAGCATCCACAAAGTGATGTCCCTGTGGCCGTGTCCCCATGGTGCCCCCACGGAGTGTCCCCACAGCAGTGTCCCCATGGCCATATCCCCAAAGTATCCCCAAACTGGTGTCCCCACGGTGTCCCCACAGTGTCCACAAAGCGATGTCCCCACGGTGTCCCCATGGTGCCCCCATAGAGTGTCCCCACGGCAGCGTCCCCAGGATGGTGCCCCGATTGTGCCCCAATGGTGTCCCTACGGCCATGTCCCCACAGTGTCCCCAAAGCGGGGTCCCTGTGGCGCTGTCCCTAAGACGGTGCCCCAATGGTGTCCCCGTGGTGCTGTCCCCAAAGTGACGTCCCCACGGCACTGTCCCTGCGAGGTCCCCGTGCTGTCCCCACGGCGCTGTCCCCAAAGCAATGTCCCCACGGCAGCGTTCCCAGGATGGTGCCCCAGTGGCGTCCCCATGGCGGTGTCCCTGTACCGGTGTCCCCATAGTTGTGTCCCCTCTCACCAGGTGACGCTGCTGTCACTCCCCGGCAGGACGCACTCTGTCACCTGTGGGTTCAGCCCGCTGGGGACGTTCAGCTGTGCCTGGGCCACCACCACGGGCCGAGCCCTGCATTGCGGTGCCATCAGCGCCCATCGCTATGGGGCAGAGCCCCCAGCCCCCCACGGCAGCACCCACCGGTACACGGCCACCTTGGAGACCCCAAAAGCACCGACCAGCAGATCTGTGGGGCACAGAGGGGTTGGGGACACATGGTGGCACATGGGTGGCCCTGGGGTGGCACAGCCGTGCCCCATACCTGGGTACCCATGGCCATATTAGGGTTCCCATGGCCATATTAGGGTTCCCATGGCCATATTAGGGTGCCCATGGCCATATTAGGGTTCCCATGGCCATATTAAGGTTCCCATGGCCATACCTGGGTACCCGTTGCCATCGATGTCGGTGGCACCACGGAGCGCGAAGCCGAAGGCGGCAGGGCCGGGGAAGGGGCTGCTGAGGCGCTGCGATGGGGTCGGGCTGAGCCCCTCCCGCTGACCCCGGAAGATGAGCACGGCCCCACTGCCATCGTCACCGCCGTACGGGGCACCCACCGCCACGTCTGGGGATGTGGGGACAGTGCGAGGGTGGTACCGAGGGGCGGGAATGGGGCGGTGGGTGGCAATGGGGTGGCGTGGGGAGGGGCGAGAGGGGCGGGGGGTGGGGGATGGGTTGGGGAGCACTGGGAGGGGACGGCAGGGGGCTGTAGGGTGACAACGGATGGAAGGGAACACTGGAGATCTGTGGGGTGGCAAGGTTTTAGTTCTGTGGCACTGGGGGGGCACTGAAAAAGGATGATGGAGTGTTATGGGGTGGGTCGGGGGGTGATGGGTTGGGGCACACTGGGAGGGGC
>NW_011189557.1:0-493 GCF_000146605.3 Meleagris gallopavo | reverse complement strand
AATGTGGCAACAGAAAGCCAAGGGCAATGGCCGAGAGAATGTGGCGTGGAAATACAAAGGTCGTTGGCCAAGACTGCACGGAAGGATATCCCAAAGCAGGAGGGCAAGAGAACGCAGCAGGGAACGCCAAAACTGAATGCCAGAGTGAATGTGGCAAAGAAAGCAAGAGGAAAAGGCCAGGAGAATGTGGTGTGGAACACAAAAACAGGAGGACAAGAGAATGCAGTAGGGAACACAGAGGGCTAAGGGAAGGAAAACACTGCAGTGAAAGGCCAGAGACAAGGAGAACGCAGAAAGAAAAGGACAGGCAGCCTTCTGGGCACGATGAAGTGCAATTCAGAACTCTGGGAGCACCATGTTGTGCCGTGCTATGGAATGGGTGAACACTGGTGGGTGTGCATTGCCCTTACCTGCTGGGCAGACAATTACCAGTCTGCAAAGTGAGCTTCCGGGCCATTCCAGGAAATGCAGATTCCGGCTCCTTGCTGTTCCC
>NW_011189556.1:0-477 GCF_000146605.3 Meleagris gallopavo | reverse complement strand
GAAGACCCACATCTCCGTGCAGTCGTTACGGCACTTCGGAGGACCGCAGCTCTGCTGCCACCTGTTGGACACAATGCAGTAATGAAGGCACTGCCCCACATATGCACCTCTTTCACAAAGCTGCGCTCCTTTCTCAGAGCAACGTGGCTGCACTCTGTGCACGATGCTGCTTACCGCCAGAGAAGGCTCAGGTACCCAACAACATTTTTGCTTCCATCTTGTCTGATAACTGCTCATTATGCACTGCCCTCACCTTTGGTTTGGTGAGGTGGGGATTGAGGAAGCAATGCCAGCCCCACAGACCCCTTCCCATCCCGCACTGTGATGGGAGATCAGGTTCTGGATCACCTGAGGACCCGAACATCCAGGAGTCTTTGGGTCCTGACGAGATGAGTCCCAGAGTTCAGAGGGAATTCACCGCTGCAGTCATAGAGGCACTCTCAGTGGTATTTCAGAAGTGGAGGCAGTCAGGTGAAG
>NW_011189555.1:0-622 GCF_000146605.3 Meleagris gallopavo | reverse complement strand
CATCGTGTCGTGACGTTGCCACCGTCGTGTCACCGCAGTGCCACCATCGTGTCGTGACATCGCCACAATCGTGTCGTGACGTCGCCACCATCGTGTTGTGACGTTGCCACCGTTGTGTCACCGCAGTGCCACCATCCTGTCGTGACATCGTCACCATTGTGTCGTGACGTTGCCACCGTCGTGTCACTGCAGTGCCACCATCCTGCCGTGACATTGCCACCATGCTGTCATGACATCGCCACAATCGTGTCATAACGTTGCCACCATCGTGTCGTGACATTGCCACTGTCGTGTCACCGCAGTGCCACCATCCTGTCGTGACACTGCCACCATCCTGTCGTGACATCGCCACAATCGTGTCGTGACGTTGCTACCATCGTGTCGTGACATTGCCACCATGCTGTCATGACATCGCCACCGTCGTGTCACCACAGTGCCACCATCATGTTGTGACACTGCCACCATCCTGTCATGACATCGCCACCATCGTGTCGTGACATTGCCACTGTCATGTCACTGCAGTGCCACCATCCTGTCGTGACATTGCCACCATCCTGTCATGACGTTGCCACCATCGTGTCACCGCAGTGCCACCATCCTGTCGTGACACTGTCACCATCCT
>NW_011189554.1:0-2306 GCF_000146605.3 Meleagris gallopavo | reverse complement strand
TGACCCGTTGCCATGGGGACATGGGGACCCGTTGCCATGGGGACATGGTGACCTGTTGCCATAAGGACATGGGGACATGGGGACCCGTTGCCATGGTGACCCGTTGCCATGGGGACATGGTGACCTGTTGCTATGGGGACATGGTGACCCGTTACCATGGTGACCTGTCGCCATGGGGACATGGTGACCCGTTGCCATGGGGACATGGGGACCCGTTGCCATGGTGACCCGTTGCCACGGGGAATTGGGGGGCAGTGACACGTTGCCATGGTGACCCGTTGCCATGGGGACATGGGGACGCGTTGCCATGGTGATGGTGACAAGGTGACCCGTTGCCATGGGGACACGTTGCCATGGGGACATAGGGACCCGTTGCCATGATGACCCGTTGCCATGGGGACATGGTGACCTGTTGCCATGGGGACATGGGGACATGGGGACCCGTTGCCATGGTGACCCGTTGCCACGGGGAATTGGGGGGCAGTGACACGTTGCCATGGTGACCCGTTGCCATGGTGATGGTGACAAGGTGACCCGTTGCCATGGGGACCCGTTGCCATGGGGACATGGGGACCCGTTGCCATGGGGACATGGGGACCCGTTGCCATGGTGACCCGTTGCCATGGGGACATGGGGACCCGTTGCCATGGGGACATGGTGACCTGTTGCCATGGGGACATGGGGACCCGTTGCCATGCTGACCCGTTGCCATGGGGAATTGGGGGACAGTGACACGTTGCCATGGTGACCCGTTGCCATGGGGACATGGGGACGCGTTGCCATGGTGATGGTGACAAGGTGACCCGTTGCCATGGGGACAGGTTGCCATGGGGCCACGTTGCTATGGGGACATGGTGACACGTTGCCATGGTGACCATTGATAAGGTGACCTGTTGCCATGGGGACATGGGGGGCAGTGACAAGGGGACAGGGGGGCATGGCGACATGTTGCCATGGTAACGGTTTGAGATGGGGACACAGTGATGTGACGACATGGGGACACGGGGACACAGTGACACGTTGACATGGGGACACGTTGCCATGGCGACCCGTTGCCATGGCGACAGTGTGACATGGGGACAGTAGGACATGGGGACACGTTGCCATGGTGACAAAGTGACATGGGGACACGTTGCCATGGTGAGATGGGGACACGTTGCCATGGTGACAGTGTGACACGGGGGCACAGTGACACTGTATCCTGTTGCCATGGTGACCTGCTGCCATGCTGCCCCGTTGCCATGGTAACGCTGCTCCCCGTTGCCATGGTGATTTGTTGCCTTGGTGCCCCGTTGCCATGGTGACTCGTTGCCATGGTAACGCCGTATCCCCACCGCAGTGCTGGAGCGGGGACATGGGGACACAGCGCCCCGTTGCTATGGCGACCCTGCTTCCCGTTGCCATGGTAACGCCGTATCCCCATCCCCTTTATCCCCCCTTATGGCTGGCTCAGCGGTTCTGGTGCAGAGCCAGACATGGGGACACGGGGACACGGGGACACAGTGCCACCGTTGCCATGGCAACGCCGCGTCCCGTTGCCATGGTAACGCCGCGTCCCCACCCCCGTATAGCAGTGGTGCTGCTGCAGAGCGGGATATGGGGACACTGTCACCCAGCGATGCGTTGCCATGATGGTCCGTTGCCATGGCGACCCGTTGCCATGGTAACGCCGCGTCCCGTTGCCATGGTAACGCCGTGTCTCTCTCCCCTCTCCCCCCCTCCCTGCCCCCCCTCCTTTTAGCGGTGTCAGCGGTGCAGTTGCAGAACGGGGACACGGGGACACGGGGACACTGTGACACCGTTGCCATGGTAACGCCGCGTCCCGTTGCCATGGTAACGCCGCGTCCCCACCCCCTTACAGCGGTGTCGGAGGTCCTGGTGCGGAGCGGCACGCGGGCGCTGCGGGACAACGTGGCGGACCTCCGAGCGCAGGTGGCCGCCAACCACAAGGGGGCGACGTTGCTGAGGGAGCTGGTGGTGGCCTATGGGCTGAGCGGCGTCACCGCGTACATGGAGCACATCCGGGTGGGTGCCACGTGACCAGGGGGCACCTGCGGTCACGGAGGGGTCACGGAGGGGTCATCCGGGGTCAGCGAGGGGTCATGAAGGGGTCAGTAAGAGGTCATGTAGGGGTCAAAAGGGGTCACTGAGGGATCAGTAAGAGGTCATGGAGGGGTCAAAAGGGGTCAGGTAGGGGTCAAAAGGGGTCAAAAGGGGTCACTGAGGGGTCAGTAAGAGGTCATGTAGGGGTCAAAAGGGGTCATGAAGAGGTCACGGAGGGGTCATCTGGGGTCATGAAGGGGTCA
>NW_011189553.1:0-622 GCF_000146605.3 Meleagris gallopavo | reverse complement strand
ATCAGGGCTGAGTGCTGCAGCAGGGCAAGGTGGGCTGTGTGCAGAGAGATAGCGAGCACTGTGCTGTTTGCTGGGCAGCAGGGAGTAGAAGTGTCCCAGGGGCAGATTTCAACAGGCGTACCCTGCAGCATCCCCTCTGCTTCCTTACGGCAGGTCCCAGCGGCTGGGATTGCCATGGCATTGTCGTGGGATGGTCATGTTTTCATGTAGAGGAGAGGGGACAGCACCCAAAACACCCCTCAGCCATCACACGCTCTGCACAGCTATGGGTTTGTTGGAGCTGTGAGCCAGCTGGGTGCTTCCCATTGCAAACTGGGCAAACTGGGAAAGAGTCTCCTACCACATCCCTGTGCTCCTTTTGCCCGTGGGATTTTGCAAAGCTAAACGAGGGGGGTTAGCCAAGCTCTCCCACGGGTGCTGATGTGCCGCATGTACGCATGGTGATGGGAGCTTTCTGGGCACACATGGCTGAGGTTGGCACTACTTCCCCTCCTGCTCCTTACAAACACACTGAGCTCTCAGGAGGGCTCAACACATTTCCAACCTGCTACAGGACTTTTCCCTGCTGCAGTTTAAACTCCATCCTTTGCAATCAGCAGCAGAGAGGCGTTGCAGCTGTGGG
>NW_011189552.1:0-967 GCF_000146605.3 Meleagris gallopavo | reverse complement strand
TCACCATGTCATTTCTGTCACCATGTCATCTCTGTCACCATCTCGTCCCTGTCACAGTGTTATCCTTGTCACCCTCTTCTCCTCCCTGTCACCATCTCATCCCTGTCACCATCTTGTCCTTATCACCCTCTTCTCCTCCCTGTCACCCTCTCATCTTTGCCACCTTTTTGTCCCTGTTACCATCTCGACCCTGTCACCATCTCGTCCCTGTCACAGTGTTATCCTTGTCACCCTCTTCTCCTTCCTGTCACTCTCATCTTTCTCACTTTGTCACCGTCATCCTTCTCTTGTCCCTGTCACCATGCTGTCCCTGTCACC
This sequence comes from Meleagris gallopavo, assembly GCF_000146605.3. Classification (NCBI taxonomy): domain Eukaryota; kingdom Metazoa; phylum Chordata; class Aves; order Galliformes; family Phasianidae; genus Meleagris; species Meleagris gallopavo. Next base: position 649 of record NW_011189552.1, on the reverse strand, counting down.
ATGTCCTTATCACCCTCTTCTCCCTATCAGCCTCTCATCCCTGTCACCCTCTCCTCCCTATCACTTTTTCATCCCTGTCACCACCTCATCCCTGTCACCACATCGTCCTTGTCACCCTCTCCTCCCTGTCACCCTCTCCTCCCTGTCACCCTCTCCTCCCTGTCACCCTCTCCTCCCTGTCATCCTCTCCTCCCTGTCACCACCTCATCTGTTGCCACATCATCTTTCTCACCTCCTCCTTGTCACCCTCTCCTCCTTGTCACCACCTCATCCCTGTCACCACCTCATCCCTGTCGCCACATCATCTTTCTCACCTCCTCCCTGTCACCCTCTCCTCCCTATCACTTTTTCATCCCTGTCACCACCTCATCCCTGTCATCACGTCGTCCTTGTCACCCTCTCCTCCCTGTCACCATGTCATCCCTGTCACCACATCATCTTTGCCACCTCCTCCCTGTCACCCTCTCCTCCCTATCACTTTTTCATCCCTGTCACCACCTCATCCCTGTCACCACGTCGTCCCATCCTGTCCCCATTGTGTCCCATCACCCTATCATCCCAAACAAGCTCTCCTCGGAGCTGACGATGGCTCTGAGTCACCCCACCACCGCACGCTCACCCCAGCCCCCCCAAATCCACCCTTTTTTTT
>NW_011189551.1:0-484 GCF_000146605.3 Meleagris gallopavo | reverse complement strand
TCCTGCTTGCGGGACGCCCGCCATTGCAATCGCGAATAAAATCTGCTTTTATCAGAGATACCGTCCTGACAAAATTATTTGGATATTTCCAACAAAGGCAAATAACCTTAGGCTTCCTTTGGCCAAACCAGGCAAAAAAAGGCATCCTTCAAACTGTGAAGGTAAGCTCCACCTACTCATTCCTAAACTTGGTTAATAAAGCGTATGGATTTGCCACCACTGGATGTATACATTCAACAATTGTATTAAATGCCCTCATATCTTGTACCAAACTATAGCTCTTGCCATCCACTTTTTCATTGGCAAGATTGGGGTGTTGTATTTGGATTCCCATTCAGTTAGTAATCCAAACTCAAAAAATTATCTATTATTTCTTTTATCCTTCTGCAGTCACATATCCTCAAAGGGCACTGCTTTACGCTGACTGGGCTAACTCTTGCTTGTAACTTAACTTCTGTTTAGGGCTGCATTTTTGGGTCTGCCA
>NW_011189550.1:0-530 GCF_000146605.3 Meleagris gallopavo | reverse complement strand
CAGGCTGTGGATGCCCCGTCCATCCCTGGAGGTGTTCAAGGCCAGGTTGGATGGGGCCCTGGGCAGCCTGGGCTGCTCTGAAATGTGGAGGTTGGTGGCCCTGCCTGTGGTGGGGGGTTGGAGCTTCGTGATCCTTGAGGTCCCTTCCAACCCAGGCCATTCTGTGATTCTGTGAAAGCAGGTTTTAAGAACGAAAACACACCTATCTGTTCTTCCATCCCTCCTGAAAGCCAACATTTAACTATAAACACGTTATGTTACATCCTTGATGCAAGACTATTCTCCTTCATTGCTATCAAGGATTTATTTTCCCACAACACAGCCCTTAAAAGGAAAGAGGCGTTCCTTCAAGACTTGACAAGCCAACTATATGGAACTAACACACAGCAGCACAAACAAAATAATCAAAGCACTTAAATAAACGGGAGCAACATTTGTGAAGCCTGAGCTTTCCGAAGCAGCACCCAGCTGCCCTATGAGTCACCACGCCGACGATGGGGAAGGAAGCAGTGGTGTCACCAGCAGGTTGC
>NW_011189549.1:0-1698 GCF_000146605.3 Meleagris gallopavo | reverse complement strand
TTTCCTTCTGATCTGGAGGGGGGAATTGGGGACGGAGCCACGGCCTCAGTGCCGACTATGTCGGAGGGGCCGCCGGGGGCTGGGGTAATCAAACCTCCATGGGCCCCGATAGGCAAACCACCATCACGGAAGGCCTTTCCTTCCCGTCTCGATTGGACGGTGGTAGCTCAGGAGGCAATGAGTGCAGGGGACATGGGCGTAGTGGAAATCATAAATCAGGCGTTCCCCGCGCGCTTTCAGTTAAATAATGACGGCAGCAGACAGGGGGTTCATGTGCCTATCGGCTGGAAACTACTGTCCCAGCTTAGGGCCACGGTCAAGGAGAGTGGTTTGCATGGCGAGCCCACTAAGCAAATGCTAAATTACATCTGGGGTTATGGAGTTCTTGTTCCGGAAGACATCAAGGTTATTGTCCGGATGATCATGAGTCAGTCGGAACAATTACTCTGGCAGGCCCGTTGGCAGAGATTATGTGAAATGAGTGCTAATACCCCGAGGGCTGCCGCTGATCCCTTGTTTGGAGTGACGGTACAGCAGTTGATGGGCACAGGACCCTTCGCTGTACCAGATGTACAGGTTCACTTAGGCCCTGAGGTATGTCTGGAGGGTATGCGGTTAGCCCGCCAGGCATTGGAGATGGTTAAAACCTCCACTCCGACCCCGCCCCTGACCGTGGGGAAGAGAAATCCTGACCCCCCCATCGCTGCTGCCCTCGCTTCCGCCCCCGGCGCTCATCCCGCTCCCGCCCTCCGCTCCGCCCCTGACGCTCGCCGCGCCGCTCCTACCCTCCGCCCCGCCGAGAAGCTTCATCAGTACCTGCTATAACCTTGCATCATTCAGATAATGGCCCTATTTGGATTCCTGTTCGCCCCTGGCTTAGAAGCACTACCTGAACCACACCAAATCAACCCGCGGCAACACATGTGGGTCACCTGCGCTAAATCAACAGATCGGACCAACTTCTGCTTAGCGCTTGCTTCTGCCACTGATCCCTTCCAAACTTGTTTTAAAGGGATGCTGTTTCTCAATGATTCTGACTTTTCTGCTTACTCCACAGGAGATGCGTGACATCCACTCTAAACGCACGGGTAGCTTTAGTTGTCCTTATACCAGGAGCTGTTGCTGGGAATAGGTATTATAACTATTAGTATAGTATAGTTATTGGTATTGTAAAATGCTTACTCAGAAAAAAATAAATAAATAAATAAATAAAAAGGAAAGAAAAAGATGTGAAACAATGAGAAAGTCCGAAACCATGTTTGAAATGACCATGAACTCATAATGATTGGGATTGTGTGTTTCTTATTGTTTGGTATTGCTTTGTAACTTGTTGTGTTGCAAATAGCAACAGTAGTAATGGTTGTTGTTGTTGTTTTTTTTTTTTTTAATTTTTATTTTAATAATAGATTGAATGTGAATTAACAGGATTTAATGTTACCAATGCTGGAATCTATGGAAATAGCTATTTTAATGTATTAGTAGCGCTAAGACAAAACCTGGAAAGGAATCCCAGGCAAAGGGATGACCCTATATTATAGAATGATTAACTCTCTTTCATCCCACTAATCAGGAATATAAAATATGATCATGCAGCACCTGAGACAAAGGCGCACGCTAAGAGAGTTAACCTTGATAGTTTATTCTGCAAGCAGGTGTTCCATTTGGCCTCTGTATCACGCAATGGCCGTGCGGATGCAG
>NW_011189548.1:0-307 GCF_000146605.3 Meleagris gallopavo | reverse complement strand
GTCATCCTTGGTGAAAAGGCTGTGACAAATAGCCATGTGGTACTGAAGATCAAGCAGAAAAAAAAACAAAAAAACCAACACATAAAAACCTGTACTACACAGGACAGAAATGGTTCCATAATTTAGTGTTATTACACAGCCCGCCCCACACGTTATCCTAATAAGCTTAATGGCATCAGGGAAAAGGCAGCACTGCTCTAGCTATTATGTATGAGATAATGGACAATGGTGCTGCTGGATGGCAGCACTACCAGTGTATAGATCTTAAACCAAAAGGGACCATTGTGACCACACAGCTTTTCTTCCT
>NW_011189547.1:0-437 GCF_000146605.3 Meleagris gallopavo | reverse complement strand
GATTTATGTTTGTAAGATTAGGTTGCACCCAACAAAACACATCTAAGACAAAAAAAACAAGTCAAGATAGGATATGTGTAAATCCATCTTGGTAGGCAAGTGTTATGTGAAAAGAGCAGAGAATGAACTCCTTTGTGTTCCAATTTGTCATCATATATCAACTCCCTTGTATTACAGCTTGTCCTCAGATATCAGAGGGACCAGGGGCTGCTGAGCCTAGTCTCTGTGATTCCAAATTCAGCGCTGTAAGTCCAGTTGCATTCAATGTATGGGCTATTGTGATACTGATTCAGAAATAGCATTGTGCCCAATTTTCTGGTCTTGTTTGAATGGGCTCTCATGACCAGTCTTAAGGAATTTAGCCATGTCCACTGAGAACTCTTGGGGCTAGACTGGTGAATAGTTTATTAAAGCAACAGATTACAGATTCTTTTAGT
>NW_011189546.1:0-767 GCF_000146605.3 Meleagris gallopavo | reverse complement strand
AAAATATATATATATATTTTTTTTGTAATTGTGAAACTTTATCAAAACGGAAAGCAAGGCTGCATACTTTTTGCTGTTCACAGAACTGAATTTAGCTAACATATCAAAATGCATAAACTGATTTGCCGCAACTTAATCTTGTCATAATTTCAGTTTCATTTTGAACATAGATTTTCACATTAAGGACCCATGTTTAGCTCATTTAAATGAGCAATAAAATCCACCAAAAATATTAAATCTGTGAACCATTTTTAATCTTCATATTCTGGCACATTTTTTCCTTTTAATTCCAAATGACAAATCATAAAATCTTTTTAGCACTTTTCCCCAACTCAGCCACCTTACTTCAGAAAAGTAAATGATGTCCCCGTAATCAGAATTTTAAGGAACTCCTGAAATGAGCAATGATTCAATACATTGAATTTTATGAAATTCTCTAGGTTTTTGATGATGATTTGTAAGTTATTATCAGTTTTAAATTTTTTGAGCATAAATTGTCTTGATGTACAATGCAGTGATATTTCATCAAATGCGAGTTCCCAGTTGCTATTGCATCATATTCTCTTAATTTTTATAAGTCCTTTTTTTTTACCAGCCATCGCCAAGGTGCCATTAGTAGCTATACCAGATAGGCTGACAGTTGATAGTTAAAGAAAACTGCTTTCATTTAATTTTTACTTTTTTATAAAAATCAAGATATTTACTTGTGTTTTTTAATGGCACCAAATAAGCTATTTCTTCAGTGACATTATATTCATTATCAATAC
>NW_011189545.1:0-677 GCF_000146605.3 Meleagris gallopavo | reverse complement strand
AATTGCAGTCTGAGGTTAATATTCACAGCTTTTGTCTGGTTAAGCAATTTAGAGAGTAATAATGTTTCTATTTAAGGCTTTCTTCAATACTTGTATGAGAGAAATGACCTTTTAAAACATATACGCAAAGCAAAACTGTATTATATGCAATCCCAAATACGAAGCTGAGATTTTAAAAATTGCTGCATTTCATTTGTAGAGAATCTGTGCTTCTGCATGCTATGGGCCCACCACGCTTTTTCTGTTGGCAAGAACAGTGAAATATCTGCATTGCACAGGCTTCCCATTTGTTCTGTTCAGGTCTATTTTACAGCTTCAAGCAATTCTGCCTCTGGATGGTTGTGCAGTGTCCTACACTGCAAGCGTTTTAGGCACAACCAAGGGCAGCCTGCTTTAAATGGTATCTCAGAACTAAGACACCTTTAACAACGTGCTTGATAGGACAGTTTGCTGGATTCTGTATAGTGCGGTTCCGTTGTGTTACTTACTGTAAAAAGTAGAAATTGCTTATCCTATAATAATGTCTGGAAACAAATCAGTTACTTCAGTGCCGTTTCTAAAATAAAGGTGAAATTTTGATGTCCTTATGTGTGTTTTTTTTTTTAGTTCAATATGTAGTAAAAGAGAAGGGAAAGTCTTGGCGCATACTCAATGATTTATATTTTATGCAATATTCA
>NW_011189544.1:0-734 GCF_000146605.3 Meleagris gallopavo | reverse complement strand
ACCACTACTCCCAAAGAAAGGCCATCAAAATCCTCAGCAAAGTTAAAAGGATTGTTCTTATGGGTACAGAAAAGGAACAAAGCGCTCTATAGCAATTCAAAAAGAAAAAGCTTCATGCTAACAGAGACGAAACTTAATACCAAAATCCTGTGCAAGACAGAGATTAAAAAAGGATATCAAAACAACAAAAACATGCAAATAAATTTTATTTTCAAAGGTATACAGTGTCAACTAGGAATTCCCAATAGCAATAGAAACATTTCAACTGTAGATCCAAAAGACAAATTAATTGAATGAGATTGACAGTCAATAGAATGGTCTTCTTGCTCGCTCCTGCCTCCCGCATCCCCACGCCGCTTCTTCTTCTTTCTTCTGCAGCAGCTCCTGAAACATCAGCGGGGACACCATTAGACCTGCGGAGCGGCAAGCCCCCCACCTCAAGGAAAAGGGAAACTCAACAGCGCAAAGGAACTCGGCACACCACCACCCAGCTGAAGGAAGGCCTTGCATCCCCCCTCCCCAGTTCATCCCAGCAAAAATTACTTTGAGCAGCTTTTCTCACCTCACTGACGCACGGCGCGCTTCCAGCCGGTGCTGCGGGGGATCACAGAGGCGGGCAGACTGGGCAAATGGAGCTGGGCACACAACAAGCAGCAGCCAAAGAGTCAGCTTCCTGATTACAGGGGACCCCCAGCCACTGCATCCATCGCAAAGGGCCTGGGACTCTGGGGCAC
>NW_011189543.1:0-415 GCF_000146605.3 Meleagris gallopavo | reverse complement strand
TTTTGTTTTTAATACAATGTGCAAAACTGTTGCTGGTTAGCATGGCAATTGGAAGGCGGTCTCTGTAAGCTAAATTGGGAGGGTAGGGTAGAGGGGAAAGAAGAATTACCTGGGGAAGTTCCAACTTGTAAGCTTTGAACATGAGTGGGTTTTGTCCGTCTCACTGGACCATCAGTGACAACACCTTTCTGAGCGCTGTGCAGAACATCCAGCCTTCACTGGGCATGGTGTGTTTGCAGGGGCATCTCTTGCCAGAGTCTCTGGGTTTCCTCCTGCTTCCAGTGCTGTGGATGTCTCTGGGTTGGTGTCTCGGGCTGGGGACAGATCAACTACAGCACAGGGCTGGAAGCACATGTGTTTCCCATGTTACAGCAGGTTGGTGGAAGAAGTACCATGCTACCACCGTCAAACAGCT
>NW_011189542.1:0-1057 GCF_000146605.3 Meleagris gallopavo | reverse complement strand
AATGACTAATGAAGATCTCCAAAGTGACTGCTGACACTTCTAGATCTGATGGAAGGAGAGTTGTCCTCTCTGTTCTCTGCATTTCCTCATAGGTAATGATGATTCCAGTGAGAAGCACTGGAATTGCCCACAGCTTTGGCCCTAAGTGCGCAGTGTTTCCCACACTCAGGATGACCAAATGACATCTTCTGTGAATTGTAATTCATTCAGCGTTAGTCTTTCAAGCAGTGTCTCACTCTCTGAACACGGAATAACGTGAGCTGTGTATATTGGTGCCTGTGCTTTGGAATGAGAAGATTTACCAGGGAAGAGCAAGTTAGTTTGCCACTCTGTGTCTCTGCAAACTTGCTTATAAGTGGAAGGAGGAAGGAGCAGTTTATCCACAGCTAGATGCTGGTACCTCCAAAGACAATTTATGTTTTTTTTTTTTTAATTAATGCTTTTTCAAGTACTTGAGGTAAACATTGTTGCTGTGATTCAGACTCAGAAGTTAAGAATGTTTCAGCTTTTCAGAAAGGGATGGAATAAGCATTGTGCAGTAGTGTAAGTAGATACCATCAGTCTCAGCTGCTGCGTGTTCCCTGCGGGCTGGACTGCGTGGCCTTTCTGCTGAGGTACCGTGGGCTTGTGTAAAGCTGGCGGGACTGCTGTTGGCTTGTGCAAGCGCATGGGCTTCAACAGCTTCTGCCTTGGGGACTGCCCACCTGCAGAGGAGAAGGCAAGCTTTTGCTCAAGAGGCTGCAGTGGAGGATTGAATTTGCGGAGAAGTGCTGTCCTGTACTCTCAGCAGGGCAGGGAGCTGCAGCTTTCTGTTCTGGCCCTTGTCTTTAAAATCCTTAACAATGTGTATTTTCTAGCATGGAGGTTTGAGCTTTTCAACCCTAAAGCAAACTCCCAGAAGGATTGGAGGATGACTTAGTAATTGAGTAATATAAGCAATTTTAATTCGCTTTTTGCTTCTATGTGTGTTTGAATCATACTCAGGATATGTTTTCCAGCATTGTACACATTTAAAAGAGGAAGGCATTTTCTTCTCTTTTAAACTGAAGGCTGAAAT
>NW_011189541.1:0-451 GCF_000146605.3 Meleagris gallopavo | reverse complement strand
TTCCTCCCCCACAACATTTCCTATCGGTTCTTCATAAAAAATATTTTACAGGGTTCTGTTGGAAAATGTGTTGCTTGCAAATGGCAGGTGTTGGCAAAGGAGCCAGTCATCTGCCTGGTGACTGTTGGTCTTCTCCTGACTATGGTGGCCCTTTTCCAACCTGAACCATCCCAGCACCACCGTGGGTTGCAAGAAAATAAATGTGTTTTCTTGGGGGGTGGACAGGCAGCCTGATAGCTGAGGCTTGCTGGAATGATGGTGGGACGATGGTGTGCTCCTCCATTGGCTTCTGGGAGGCTCTGTCTTCAGCTTCATGGAACGCAATCAGTAGCTCAGTGATACTTTCTGGTTAGAGAAATGTGCTCAATAAAGTCAACTGGTTTCCCTTAAAGAGATGGAGAGGTGAGCTCACTCTGGGAGTGACTGGAGGGGCCCTGGGCATTTCACACCT
>NW_011189540.1:0-819 GCF_000146605.3 Meleagris gallopavo | reverse complement strand
TTCTTTAAAGTAGAGCTGTTTAAGGTACATAGGAAAACTGCTTTCCATTTTTCTTGTTAATTGTTGTGTTCTTTGGACGAAGACCAGATTAGTAGCTTTCCAAGAGTGTAGGCTGGCAAAAAGCATAACATCATTCAATAAATATAATACTTGTCACTCTCAGCAGACAAATCAGTGAACTATGCTTGCTAACAACAAGAAGTAGTGGAAGGTAAATGGAAGGAGAAATTCTCTTATTCTTCTACTGTGCTTGAAATTCTTGGTACTGCACATGGGATGAAATAATTGTGTGTGTAATGCATTGCATCATATTTTGATTCAGATTGTACTGAGTAAAAAAAAATAATAATAATAATCAAGATATCAACATAGAGGAGAGGATGTGAAATAGTAGCTTTTGAGTGGGAAGGAAAGGAGAGGAGCTGGGTAAGGAAGAACTCACTGTTCCATTGCTTTGAGCTTGATATGGCCGAAGTGTGCTTACGTGTGAGTAGATTTTTCTTCCTAGGAAAAAAAAGATGCTTCTGTTTCCACAGCCCACTGTATATACTGCAAGATCCGTCTTGTCAGGCACTAATGCCTGAATAAAACAGGACTGCTTGCTGTATTAGAGGAAGTTTTAGCTACTCAAAAGTCAATCATGACTCCTGGCCATAAATGCTATGTAACCAAAGGCATCATCAAAACCAGAGGCTGCAAACTGGACCTATTTTAACAAGGCTTATAATCTGTGTTTGTGCCAATGCCACCGAGTCCTGCACTGATTTTGAAACAGGTCATAGGAGCCACTGCTGGTGTCTGTAGGATTTAGCAATGCAA
>NW_011189539.1:0-632 GCF_000146605.3 Meleagris gallopavo | reverse complement strand
ATTTTATATACATTTCCAATATTCCACATATTACGCTATTATATATATACATTTATATACATTTACTATTTATATTTTATAGAAGACAAAAATCCAGTGACACTCTTTCCTATTTCCTATACAGGAAATAAATCCAGTGACACTATATTTCCTATTAATAGAAAAAATGCCAAGATAGGCATCTGAAACTATTGCAGTTTTTAAACAAAATAAGTTTTTAAGTAATATATCTGAACAAATTTCCAGGAGAAAAAAACAAACACAGGAGAGTGTGCTGGCAGGATTTTAACTACCAACCCTGTTGGTCTTAATTTACACCTTGAGTAAGATTTTCGCTCTAGTGCCATGGCTATTCAGGAGAGGTGTGTGTGTTCCACGGGGCTGGCTAGCTGCCCTCCACCACGCTGCTCTCTCACTCTCCCTTGTTAAAGGAACAGGGGTGAAAATACAATGAAAAAAAACCTTCAGTTGATTAAGGCCAGGGAGGTCTCTCACCGAGGACCGTCGTGTGCAAAACAGACTCAAGTTAGGGAGATGAATGTAAGTTACTGCCTGTTAATAGCAGACTAGATCACTGAGGAACTAAAAGCAAACTAAAACATTTCCCATTCACTCATTCACTTCCAAGGCCT
>NW_011189538.1:0-754 GCF_000146605.3 Meleagris gallopavo | reverse complement strand
TACAATGAAAAAAAACCTTCAGTTGATTAAGGCCAGGGAGGTCTCTCACCGAGGACCGTCGTGTGCAAAACAGACTCAAGTTAGGGAGATGAATGTAAGTTACTGCCTGTTAATAGCAGACTAGATCACTGAGGAACTAAAAGCAAACTAAAAACATTTTCCCATTCACTCATTCTCTTCCAAGGCCTCCCCCTAAGCGGAGCAGGGAATTGGGGTTGTGGTCAGTCCATAAAGCTCCACGCTCTCTCTCTGACGCTGCACCACACAGGGTCCCTCTCAGCCTCGACCACCCTTGCTGCCTCGCTTAAGGCAGCCAGGGCTGCCGGCAGCTGCACCCAGGTGTGCAGCAGCATCTTCTCGGGCCTGTAAGCTGCCTGCTCTGCCAGCAGCAGCCTCCTCCACACCTTCAAGAGGCAGAGTGTGTGCCGTGGGCGGTAGAGGCAGCAGACTCCCAGTACTTGCCCCGAGACCTCCGCAAACACCGCAGAAGTTGTCCGGTTGCAACACATGGCGGGCAAACTCTGTGAGCGTGCCCAGGCCCCGTGCTGCCAACACTGCTCAGGGAAAACTGGGCGGACGCTCCGTGACATCGAGGGCTCAGATTCCTGCCTCTGGTGGTTCCCGAACCAGGGATGTTGGAGTGCAGGTTGAGCTGCCAGAATTTGAAGAGTCTGCTGAGAGGGAATCCACAGGATGTTCGTCCGGCAAACTGTGGAGCGCATCTCTTACCTCATCTCATGAGGCAGGCAGCATG
>NW_011189537.1:0-550 GCF_000146605.3 Meleagris gallopavo | reverse complement strand
AAAACAATTTGCTCAATTTCTCTATCTCCTTTTGTTCTCTGCTCTACCAAATTAATTGCACATAAGCTAAGGGCTTTATTTGTAATCCCAGCTGGCCGTTCCTTGCACACTGCTCCCAAGGCACAGTGCACGGCCAGTCCAGGGACTTGTGCTGTGCTTGGAGCTGTGCTCCAGGTCAGGATGGGCTGCAGCACCACGGGGCCACGACTGCTGACATCCCCAGCTCAGAGCTGGAGGAGCCATGAGGGCTGTGCATTTTTGCCATTATCTGTACTCATCTCCTTCCTGCCCTCATCTGTAAAGCACACCAAAGGCACCAGCTCTGCTATGGACCCCTAAGGCCCATCCTTGCTTAGCAATGGGTGTCTTTAGCCTGTCCCCACACTGCAACCTTTGGTCTCATCCTTGCTGAGCCTGGAGCTGCAGACACAGCAGCTCATTGGTGTCTCTGTGCACGTGTGGTTTCCGGCAGCCTCGCTCCCACATTGACCCACAGCTGTGCAGTGAGGATGGAGCAGTGCTGTGGTTTGCTCCTGGCTTCCTGCAGGCG
>NW_011189536.1:0-358 GCF_000146605.3 Meleagris gallopavo | reverse complement strand
ATTGGGAGACATGCAGAAGAAAACATATATATATATTTTTTCAAGAAAGCAATTAAAATAATCATAGAAATAGGCAAAAAATTGCCAGCAGCTATGTTAAATGCAACTTGTTTCTCTGTTCAAATATGTATGCTTCAATGTCTAGCAACGTTTGCTAAACAATTTAAGTGATCCAGGAACTTAAGATCATTACATGCTTTTGACAAACCTTCATCCTAAATCAGTTTGCACAAAAATCTGTGCAAGTTGAAATGGATGGACAAACAGATGGCTAAATGGTTTCTTTTATCCTGTATAACTTGCCTGCAACTTCTCTCTCTGTTAGCTGCCTTTTTTACTCTCACTTTTTTTGGAATTT
>NW_011189535.1:0-892 GCF_000146605.3 Meleagris gallopavo | reverse complement strand
CCCCCACTTCCATTTGTGGTTTTGTCGTATCGTTCCATTTACGTACCTCAAATATTTGCACGTCTGTCCCGAGCAGAGTCTGAAGCTACACCGTGTTGTTTTCTCTGCCTGCTCTTTGGAGGACTGGCCTCTGATTTCACCCCCGTGGTGCAGAATTGAGGCCATCTAAACCATCCAAACCTGAGTTTGATGCAACAGCGATGGGCTTTTCTCTGCAGGCAGCTGAGCTCCGAGCTGCAGTGTAAATGCAAAGAGCAAAGGAAGCCCACCCCAGGATGCCCCAGCCTTCACCTGAGCACCTTTAGGAATGGCTGAGCACCACTGGCACCTGTTTCTCTGTGGGAAACATTGAAAACCAACCATGACCCACGGACTTGGAAGCAGTGGCTCTGAAGCACCTGGCACCAGCTGTACCCAGAAACAAGAACTGGACTCTTGTTGGGATGCGGAGATGTCCATGCTCTGTCTGACCAGACCCTCCCACTCCCCTCTTGCTTTGTTTGGTGAAGATCACAAATCTTCATCCTCGCTTTGGCTGCAGCAGAGCCTCTCCCTGATTACAGACACAGACCAACTTCTTTTGGCTCGGGAGCCACTCGGTTGTGCCCTGGCAGCCCTCCTGGAGCCACAGAGACAAATGCACAGCCCTCCTCCCCGCTCACCACCACCTTAATCACCAAGGCTGCCATCAGCAGCGCTCAAACATGCAATTGTCTGGCAGACACACCACTGCTCTGAGGCTGCTGAGGGGCAGCTGGAGGGAGCAAAGGCAGCTGTGGGTGAGCTGCAGCCCTCTGGCTTTTCATCTCCTGCAAGAGCGCAAGTAGCACCACGTAATGCAGAATTGCCTTTGTTAGCAGCTGGCATTTCAGCAACTTAGCTTTATCCCCGC